>NC_088879.1:42619997-42718514 GCF_032884065.1 Artemia franciscana | reverse complement strand
AACTTCTTGAAATACGACGCACAAATGAGGGCCAAAATACAAGATTCTCTCCCTTGTGGTCTTCCAGGGGAGGGGGCAGGATACAGTGTCTCTTATCCATCTGGGCGCACTAATAATTCCCCAGAATAACGAAAGAGATTCAGACATTGGAAATTAAACGAGACATTGGAAATGGCTTCTCTGAATATTTACGTGCTAAAGTGGAATCACAAAGAATTAGCTGTCCCAACACACTGGCAAACCTTTTGTTTCGGCCATTATTCCTCGTGTTGGTTGTTTTTATGGAGTTGTTCAATTTGGCAACTACATAACCCACAACAGGATACTAGAACTTGACCAGGAGCTGGTCCATGACTCTGTTTCCCTCTATGAAACTTACTTTCTTCTCATACATGAGCTCAGATAGTTCTGCTTAGGTGCAAAATCCTAGAGAATATTATGCCCTTAACTCGCTCTCTGGACCTTAAGATTGTAAAGATTATTCGTGAAAATTTTATAAGAAATCAAAGTTTAAAAAAATACGACGCGATTTATATTATAGATTTCACTTACGTTTGGCGAAAAGTATCCAAATTCTGGAACTAAACTCTAGAAGTATCTAAAGTCAAATTCTGGGAACCAGACGCTCAACTCGGGACCAAAATACAAAATGCTCCGTGGACATTCTCGCCTCAGGTGAGGATTCCATGCACCAATTTAAATAATAAAAAACTCAAATGACATTCTGGGACTGGAAACGTTGGCAAGGTCATCAAATCATTAGATCGATAGGTTTGAATCTTGACCTTATTTTCTAAAAAAAAGAGTATCACTTGTAATGCTAGCAGTGAAGCTTCTCAGAAAATAGGAACAAAAGAAATAAAAATTGTAGTATACACCGCTGTGGGAGGATCGTAGGAAAATTCCTCCCCAATTCCAAACAAAAAATTGAAGAAGGCTTGCCTCCTCCCAAAAACTGTCTTAATGTACTTTAAACATGCTCCCCTTTGCGTTTATTAAACAAAAAAAAACAAGTTTTTTTTAAATGAAAGTAAGGAGCGACATTAAAACTTGAAACGAACAGAAATTACTCCGTATATGAAAGGGGCTTTTCGTCCTCAGCGCCTCGCTCTTTACGCTAAAGTTTGACTCTTTCTCTTAACTCGACTTCTTAAAAATTTAAACAACTTTAGCGTAAAGAGCGAGGCGTTGAGGACGACAAGCCCCTTAGAATGAGCATTTAGAATGAGCCCTTTCGCGACATTCTAGGACCACTGAGTCGATACGATCACCCCTGAAAAAAAAAACAATTAAACACGCATCCGTGATTTGTCTTCTGGCAAAAAAAAAAAAGCGAAATTCCACATTTTTGTCGATAAGGGCTTGAAACTTCTACAATATGGTTCTCTGATACGCTGAATCTGATGGTGTGATTTTCGTTAAAATCGTATGACTTTTAGGGGGTATTTCCCCCTATTTTCTAAAATGAGGCAAATTTTCTCAGGCTCGTAACTTTTGACGGGTAAGAATAATTTATATATTTAAAATCAGCATTAAAATGCGATTCTTTTGAAGTAACTATTGGCATCAAAATTTTTTAGGGTTTTGGTTATTATTGAGCCGGGTCGCTCCTTACAACAGTTCGTTACCACGAACTGTTTGATAACCTTTCACTTATCGATCAGAATTTTATTTTTCCAAAGATTTGAGATTTACCTAAGGAATATCGTGATTGGATTACGAAAATAAACCATAAACCCATGCACAACCGTAAACCGTTAACCAAATACATCGTAAATACACCAGACTTCAACCAATGGAAGAGATGCATACTACAGGACGGTAATACCTCTTTTTCTCTTTCGTTTGACTTTAGTTGTGTGCAGATATTAGAGTACCCTCATTTTGGGGCGTTCATTAAAGAACGATATTCCACGGGTACTTTGCACAGAAATACCAGCCACTTTGGATAGAAGGGGTGGTCGTAGAAACTTAGGAGAGGATTCATTTGTTTGAAATCGTCACGAGTGAGAGGCTGAGGGGTGCGCAGCCCTCTCTGCCTACATTAATTTCGATCTATTTAGTTTTAAATCTCTAGTTTTGCTTTACTTTTATTTGATTTTTTTTATTTCTTTCGTTAATGTGAAAGAAGACGTTAAACGTGAATACTATATTGACTATAGGGAAATAGGCTGGATACAAAAAGAAGAATGCTATGCGATTTTATTTTAAATTCAAATACAAAAATCAGAAGTACAAAATATGGTAACGACTCAAACTAATTAGGTCTTGGTACGGCGTAGCGAACAAGTGCACCAGGGCCACGAATTTCTTTTAGCTTCCTAACATAGGTAAGAATAGCCAGCATCTTCTTCGTCTTTGAGTCGTAAGTTAATGACGAAAAATGTTTCAAGTCTCCTGGCACAAAAAACTTCATTCCTGAGGAAAAAAACAAACAATAAAGACAAAATAAACATTGTTTGATGAAGGAAATACAGAAACAATTGCAAAAATATAGCCTTCGATTACATCAAATAAATCAGAGGTAACCTTATAGCATTGCCTATAGTAAAGGCCATTCGGCTCCAATGTTTTATTATTTATTTATATAATATCATTATTTTTAACCAGAGGCACTTCATACGGAAGGGATGTTCGTATGAACTTCGCAGGAGGCTTATTCGATTGGAAATCGGAAGTCCTAGCACTCTTTTTTTAGAGTCAAAATGATCCGAGAACAACTAGCCACCCCCAACCCTTTTTCCCCAAATGCATCCGATAAAAATTTTGAGATAGCCATAAACCAAAAGTCGATACAACCCTCCAGGGCCCAGAGGTAGGCGCTGTAAGTTATGCCCTGGGGGCACCTATGGCTCTTATGGAAGGAATACTTGCATAAATTTCAGAGAGGGCTCATTTAATTTGAAATAAAAAGTTCAAGTTTAATTTTTAATAGTTAAAAGAGGTCGAGGGCAACTAGCCCCCCATGCCCTTTTCCCTCCAAACACATCCGATAAAATTTGGAGATCGCCATTTTGTTAAAAATGGTTTAAACATTATATAAAAAAAAACTCCAGGATCTAAACAAACCCCCAGAGCCCGGGGGCAAGTGTTTTAAGTTATGTCCCAGGGGCATATAAGGTATTATGTAAGGGGTGGTCACATAAACTTCAGAAGTGGCTCATTTGATCGAAAGAAAGTTCTAGTTGCTTTTTATGAGTGAAAAGGGATCAGTGGACATCTAACCCCCCCCCCCCACACACACACACTTGTTTCTCCAAATGCATCTGATAAAAAATTTCGAGGTCAACACGGCCCTCCCCCAGAGCCCGGGGAAGGGCTGTATCTTATTCTCTGGGGGCGTATAAAACTTTTAAGGAAGACGTGATCGAATAAACCTCGGAGCGAACTCAAATGATTATAACTTGATAAGTCCCAATTCCCTTTTCAAGATTCAAAAGTAATCCAATGGCAACTAGCCCACCCCCCCAACCCTTTTCCCCCAAATGCGTTTGATCGAACTTTTATATAGCCATTTCGGTCGGAATAGACCAAAGATCATATAAGAAAAACTCCAGGGATAAAACAGCTCTATGGAAGGGATGGTCGTATAAACTGTGGAGGGGGCTCATTTGATTGTAAATCAGAATTCATGGAGCTTTTTTGAGAGTCAAGAGTGATCGAAGGGCTACTAGACCCCCCCCCCTAAGACGCTTTATTCCGCAAATGCATCTGATCAAGATTTTGAGATAGCCATTTTGTTCAAAATAGTTTTAACATAAATTAACAAAACTCAGGGGTCGATACAAACCCCCAAAGCCTGGGGGAAGTGTTGTAAGCTATGCTCCGGGGCAGATAGGGTTTTATGTAAGGGGTGGCCGTATAAATCTCAGAGAGGGCTCGTTCTATTGGAGATTGAAAGCTCTAGTTACCTTTTAAAGAATCATCAACGTGACCTGCGGTCACCTATTTTTGAGATAGCCATTTTGCTTGAAATAGTGGAATGATCAAATGTCAAAACTTTGGAGTCAACATATCCCCCCAAAACCCAGGGGAAGGGTTGTAACTTATGCCCCGGGGGTATGTAAGGTTTTCGTGGAAGAGTTGGTAGTATAAAACTTTAAAGGTGACTCAAATGATTAGAAATTGAAAGTTTTAGTTCCCTCTACAAGAGTCAAGAGTGATCCGAAGGCAAATAGCCTCCCCCTACCAACCCTGTGGCCATAAGGCTCCGAATATTTAATTTTCTCACTAGAAACACTTCATATGGAAGGGATGGTCACATAAACTCGGTGGAGGCTCATTTGATCGGAAATCGGAAGTTAGAGTGCCCTTTTAGGAGCCAAAAGTGATTGGAGGGCAAACAGCCCTTTTTTACCCAAATGCATCCGATAAAAAAAAAAAGTTCAAATCAGATAACAAAACTCTGGGGTCGACACAAACCCCAAGGGCCAAGGGGCAGGCGTTGTAAGTTATGCTCAGGGGGCATATATTGTTCTTATGGACTTGCTGCTCCTACAAAACTTGAGAGTGGGTTCATATGATTGAAAACAGAAAATTCTAGTTCATTTTTTAAGAGTTAAAAAGAGATCGACGGTCGACTAGCCCCCCCCCCCATCCCACGCCCTTTTTTCCCCAAATGCATCCGATAAAACTTTGAGATAGCAATTATATTGCAAATAGTCCAATCATCAGATAACAAAGCTCTGGGGTCGACACAGCCCCAGAGCCCAGTGGCAAGTGTTTTAAGTTATGCCCCGGGGGTATATAAAGTTCTTATCGAAGGGACGGTCGTATAAACTTCAGAGGTAGCTTATTTGATTGAAAATCGGACATTACTGTTACATTTTTAAGAATCAAAGCGATCGGAGATCATTAATCCCCCTCCCTCAAACACCCTGTTTTCCTTAAATGCTTCCGATTAATTTGAGATAGAAATTTTCTTTGAAACAATTCAACAATCAGACAAGAAAAATTTCGAGATCAAAATACCCTTCCCCCAAGAAATCGAGGGAACTAAGGGTTGTAACTTGTGTCCCGGGGCATATAAGATCTTATAGAACAGATGGTCGTATAAGCTTCAGAGGGACTCAGTGATTAGATATTCATAGTTCTAGTTCCCTCTTTTAAGAGTAAAAAATATCCACCCCCCCCACCAATCCTTTTTTCCAAATGCGTCCAATCAAACTTTTTACATAGCCATTTTGTTCAAAACAGATCAAAAATTATATAACAAAAACTCCAGGGATAGAAAAGGCCCCCCCCATCATAACCCTGGGACAAGTGCTGTTAGTTGTAATAATAATAATAATTTATTTATCACCCAATTCACAAAACAGAGGTTAAGTGGAGTAAAATACAAAAGCAAAACAGCAAAAGTAATACAAAAGAAACAAATTTAATCACATACAGAAAAAAGACGGATAAGGCGATGAAAACATCCTAGCCTATAAAGCGCTTCAATGGCTAGCTTCGCAGATAATTTTTTGAAAGCACCAGTAATATCTGTCGCACAATACTTTTTAACCAGTTTTGTATTCCGGTAAGAACGAGGTAGATATAAAAGAAATTTGCAGTACCGGTAATAATTTTTGCGAAAACGTTTTAGATCACCAGTCAACAGAAGTGGCCTAATACGAGAACAGAAGAGCACAGAATGATCACAAAAATTTGAGTAAAGCCGAGTTAGCACTCTTCTACTATAGTGTCCACGCTTTGCTACAATCTTAAAGTAACCGAGCCTCAGCTTATCACTAATATCTTTGACAGCGCGAGACCGGAGAGCATTCATAGAATCGCAAACTGTTATACTAAGCCAACGAAACGATTTAACACGAGGAATACTAAAACCATCGCAGTATAGTGATTCTGAACAATTATTACCGTTGAAAACAAGAAACTCGCACTTGTCAATATTTAGGTACAGGCCGATATCACGGAAAGCAGAAGTAACTGACTTCACTGAACGGGCAAGACTAGACTCAGTTTGACTAATTAGAAGAATGTCATCCGCATAAGCCAGATATGAGATATCAGGTGGTCCTAGTAGGCACGTAGTCGATATTTTTGATAATACATTTTCAATACAAGCATTAAAAATATACGGCGAAAGAACTCCCCCTTGTCTTACACCGCAACGAACAGGGATATGACCAAAATAAGAATTATATAATGACTTAAGGCGAAGGTAAGAATACGAGTACCAAAAACGAAGCACGTGAATTACCGACGGATTTACTCCTCTCTGGCATAATGCTGTCCATGCTTGAGTATGACAAATACTGTCAAATGCTTTAGACAAGTCTAGGGTTGCGAAATGAAGTACGCGGCGAGTGCGATGGGCATCTTTTAATAAAGAAGTCAAAGCACGGTGAGCATGCTGACAGCCTAGCCCAGATCTAAAACCAAATTGATTATCATCATTTAGAGCAAGCTTAGTATTATAAGGTATTAGGAGGTGTTCAAAAAGCTTGCTATGAGTATAAGCTACCGTTATGGGCCTATCATGTCCCCAGGGTACTTTCAGGGTACTTTCAAGGTTTTCATGGAGGGGATAGTAGTGTAAAATTCAGAGAGGGCTCATTCGATTGTAAATTGGATTTTCTATTGTCTTTTTTAAGTCAAAAATGATCGGAGGACAAATAGCCCCCCCCCCACGCAAGGCCTTTTTCCCCCAAATACATCCAACCAAAATTTTGAGATAGCCATTTTGTTCAAAACAGATTCAGGGTTAAATAACCAAAACTCCGGGGTTGACACAACCCCTCAAAGCCAAGGGACAAGTGTTGTAAGTTGGTTTTTAAGTAAGGAGTGGTTTTATGAGCATATAAAAAACTTCGGGGTTAATGTACCCCCCCCCGGGAAGGGTTTTAACTTATGCCCGGGGGCATATAAGGATTTTTATGGACAAGGTAAACTTTGCAGGAGACCCAAATGACTAGAAATCGAAAGTACTAGTTCCCTTGTGAGAGTCAAAAGTAATCTGATGGCTACTAGCCCTCCCCCCACCAACCGTTTGTTCCCCGAATGCGTCCGATTGAATTTTTGAGATTTTCATTTTGTTTCAAAATAGACCAAAGATCAAAAACTCAAGAGGCTTACACAACCCCCCAGAACCCCGGAGACAGGTGTTGTAAATTATTCCCCAAGGCATAAATAATTTTTTTGAGGAAGAAATGATCGTATAAGCTTCATTGGGGGCAAGCTTCATTGGGGGCTTACTCTATTGAAAACTGAAAGTTCTAGTTCTCTTTTTAAGCCTCAAAAGCGAATGGAGGGCAAATAGCCCTTCTGCCCTTTTTACCCAAAATTCAACTGATCGAGATTATGAGATAGCCATTTTGTTAAAATAAGTCAAACGTTCAGACAACAAAAGCTCCAGGGTTAAAACAACCCCCGAGAACCTAAGGGCAAGTGTTGTACCCTGGGGGCACATGTTTTTACACGAGGGTTTTGAAAATAGTTCAAAGATCAAATAATTTCAACCCCACTCCAACAACTTACGAACGCTACATTATTAAAAACTTAAGGGAGCTGACCCTTCGCCTTCTCTGCATTACCCAGCCCATCTCCCCCGAGAAAACTTGGAAACGATATTTTATTCCAAAACTTATGGGAGCTGCCTCCTGGTCCTCATAGCCTGGTACCCCTTTCTCCCCCCCCCCAAAAAAAAATTATCAATGATTGATAAGTAATGGAACCTGGCCTCTAGCCCTCCTTCCATGGCAGTTAGCAATTTTTTCCCTCTTTCCTTCTTTTGAATTTTCTTTATATTATCAAGTAGACGTAATTATTGTTTTTCATTTGTCATTTAGCAAGTACCGTGCCCCTCCCCCCTCTCTCTATAAGGACGGCATATCTGTCAACGTCATTGCAAAAAGGTAAATGTAAATGACTCCTTCTAAATAAAATATATTATTCTTCTCCGAAAAAATTCCAACCAAGAATCACCTGTTCGTAAATTAATCTAAAGAAAAATAATTCCCTAGTCTATTATTTATGCAAGAAATAGACAAGTAAAATTAAACTGGCATCGTTGAGGAATTTAAGGAAAGACAAGAATGGGAAGTCAAATACCAACTAAATTCATAGAAATTATCTTAAGCATTGCAAGGTTTACCTATCAACTTCCAAGTTGCAAGTCAAATTAACAAATTTATATTTTTTTATTTATTATTTTTATATTTTGTATTTTTATGTTATTATTATTATTTTATATTTTATATTAATATTTTTATACCATTTTATATTTATTATTTTATGTTATATTCTTAGCCTGTATTTGTTAAAACTATACATTTTAATTAGTCTAGTTACACGTTTCAAGCAACTACGGTTTTCTTGTAGGCTAGTCTATTTTTTATTCTAGCCTATTCAACTCCAGCCAGTGGTGCCATTTCATGAAAATTCAGAGGGGGCAAACTAGTAGTTTTTCAATTTTTTCCAGTCAATAGAAGTAATTTTTTAATGAAAACTTTTCAAAATCTAGGGAGATAACAAATTCTAGGGGGCCATATATAAAACCCCTCCCCTTACCACCCTTCCACTGATTCCACCGTTTTTACCATGTGGCTACAAAGGTATTGATACGTCAATTTGATAATGTGAATAATTTGAGTACGGTTTTCTAGCTGTCTAGTCTGAAAAGAGGGAGCCAAGTATAGATCCAAAAAGAGGGAGCAAAGTGTAGTGCGTTTTTATAGATTGTAGACTATATGAAAGAAGAACGTCCAATTTATACACGTTGAAACCTTCCAAGCAGGCAAGACTTGAACCAAATTCATTTACTTATTTAATATCAATTACTTACAAAAAAAACTTAATACAACCACTTCCTCTCAAAATGCCAGTAATAATATGGGGGAGCAATAATCAAATAAATCCACAAAATAAAAACAATAATTACTTACACCTGAGAAGGGGTAAAAAAAGACAACTACAATATCATGTACCCTGCGGCCATTAACTTAGCACTCAACACACAACTCCTTCCTTAAAACTCATCAATTTATGTTAAAATAGAAAATAATGGTAATAATACTGATAATTTAACACCATTTTATCAACTTTATGTCCTATCAATTAAATCACTAAAATTAGATTTAGAAAACAGTCCATTTTTCAACAGCCTTTTAAAACTTCTACTACTACTTTCACAACTACTTTTAATTTCCCAAACTAACGAATTCCATAATTTAACCCCTTTAAAAGCCAGAGAAAACTGACCATGTAGTACCTCAAAAAGTGGGTGCTCACGCAGACCAGACGATGATAACTTTTTATGAAAAAAACTATGTTATCATTCATGCCGGGAACTTCAGAGAGATCCAAGAGACAGCTAGGACACACAGACCTTTGTCTAGATCCCTGTCGAGAGATATAAACAGTCGGATCATTCCCTATCTCAACCACTAGTCAAAGCCGGACCGCGAAGCTGCTCCTCCGGAGAACACATAAACAAAGAGAAACAGAAGCGACATTAGATTTTTTCATGGGTAGGCACGCGTGTGGCATCGGTATTCACAGCCTGGAGAACAGGAAAAGAAATAAGACGAATCGAGCGTCTAGGGGATAAAGAAAAATGCAATGAAGAGATAAAAAAGAAAAAGGAAAATGATTGGTATAGCTCTATTAATGCAAAAGGTAAAGATAACATTAGTTTGGGAATGAAAAGAAAAATAAAGAACAAATTTATAAGGATAATCAAGGTAAAAATAAGTTTTATTTGATTAATGCCATTAAGTGACAATTGGTTAGGAAATTTGGCGCTTCTCATTGATAACAGTTCCATAGTTTTAGCAATTTTTTCTCAAAGGGAAATTATGTGGTCAGCATGAAGGCAGAATTGCAGCTAAATTAAATTTAGTTCTTCATTTTTCTTAGGATAATTTTCTTAGAAAGCGAAGCTGATTATGCCAAGACAGCTAAAACGAGAACTGAATTTTAAGAATAAAAAAAACTCAACCCCCTCCTTTTCTCCAAAAAGAAAATCCTAGAAATACACATGATTTAAACCATTTGTTTTGTAATCTGCAAAAGTCTTTTGCTTAATATTAATTATATTTATATTAGTAATATTAATTAATTAATATTAAAGCTTAATACTTAAGCTACAGCAAATTATGCAAGCAAGGCCAATGATGGATCTAGTGAGGGCACATACCTCCCCCTCTCCCTCTGGCTCCAAATCGATCAGCCACAGACAATAAACTTGGTAACTAGAATGATTAAATAATTTTAATAATGTTTTGAAACTTTAAACTTAAAAATTTTAAGCGCAATTCTGAAGCATTCGAAGTTTTATACCAAACTTGCACATAACCCGAAACTGAAGAGATAAAGAAAACAATCGCGAGGGTTAACTTAGTGAGTAATAAAAAAACGCTTTCTGATGAGATGTTTTACGTAATTTGCCAGTTCGTTGCAGAATATTTACAACAATAATAACAACAAGCATTACTTTATATTCTTACAATTCTATTGATGTCCTTAAATTTTCTGAAATATCGCTAAGAATTTCACGAAAAACAGTTCTAAACAGACAATTAGTACTTTCTTGGTCAGGGCTATTCCACCAGGTATTAGAAGAAAAATGAAGGTCCTATATCAAATTTCGAAGGATATTTTATGGCCCAAAACAAGAGTATTAAAGAGGACTAATTTAAGGGAATATTTTCTTACCAAGAAGAAAAAGATCCCCCCCCCCTTCAGAAATACCGGATACGCCACTCAGTCAAGTCATACCTCTGAGATGGGATTATGTTTTGAAAGTGTTTTGAACAAACTTTTTGTTTGACCTAGACTTTGCTGATGGCGTGGCACTTCTGAAAACTGAAAACGGTGGCTCCAGGAGCTTCGTGACAAACTGAGCGGTAAAGCAGAGCGAAGTGGAATGAAAATCAGCACTGAAAAGACAAAATCTACGGTATCGTAAGGCACCCCACTTGAACTAATATGCGGAAGTCGCAGAATACAGTAAGTCCCGGAATTTACATACCTCGGAAGCTAAGTCGAATAAAAAGCTGAAGTACAAAATGAGACTACGAGAAGAACAGACATGGAAATATGACTTTCAATAAACTCACAGTTTGTAGGCCAAAAAAGTACGTTCTCTTTTCCCTTAAAACAGCTACAATAGCAAAATTATGTCAGTTCTGTTATATGCAAGCGAGTGCCGAAAAATCGATATAAAGACAGAGAAAAGACCAGCATATTTCGAAAATATGCGCCCGAGGGGCATATTAAATGTCAGCTGGAGACTAAAAGTGGGCAATGCTGAGATCTGCTTGAGACCTGGTCAACACCTTATTTCTAAAGTGGCGAAGAAGAAAAGATGGAGTTATTTTGGAGACACCCTCCAGGTGAAGGAGTCAGCCACTACACATCAAGAGCACCGATGGCAGCTACGTGGGCTTCGACAGCAAAGGAGACCGAAGATTACACTCAGGTGCAATTGTGATATCAGATGTTCGCATACGCCATGACAGCCCCAGCGAGAAGATATCTTAGCCGCAGCAACTATGCGATATGTCTACCAAGGCTTCGCCGATGCCCTACATCCCACAGATGGCCCAGAGGGAACTAAGTTCTAAGGAAGTAAGTTTAGGAATCTTTTGTTACAATCTGTGTTAGATACAGGAAAAATATATTGTGAAACAGACATCCTGTGTACTATGTTCTTTGGTTTAAGATCCATAATCTGTAATTTCAGCAGCATAATATCCATGAACGACTTTAAAACTACTATATATCCGCTATGATGAATATGAAACACTATTTTTTGTAATATATATTTAACATATTTTCATTTTGGGCCTCTATTTTGTAATACTTGCATCTGATTTGTAATCAATATAGTAAGAAATCAATAGAGACACAAACTAGTGGAAATCGCAATCAACCTATGAATTGGTTAGAGAAAAGGAAAGAATCTAAAATAAAATAAGAATAACAATACAACATATACAGCACATATTCTATAAAAAGACCAAGCAAGTAGAACGTAAACAATCGATGGGCTTTAAATGTTGTTTAGGCCAGCTCGGCTTAGACCTTTTATAATTACGATTCCATTAGTGACATTCCTAAGCCCCTGCTGATTCTAGGTGGGAGTCAAAGGTCAAGCTAAGCCTGTATACCTCCATGGCGGTGATGGTAGTTACAGGCAATTAGGCTCGATCTTCCGTCCCTGGACAGCAGAGGAAATCCGGCAGCGCACCTCAAAGCGGTGGAAGGGTGTAAACACCACTGAGCTCCACGCCGAGCGATTTGGTGGCCAACGCGCTCCGGGTGACCCGCAAGACTGGGGACCATGCGGTCAACTCTATTCTCAAGAAACATTGATGGATCTGAGACCTAGAAGAAAAGTTGTAACAACTACGGCGTCCCCGGCAAGCGACGCGGCCTCCGTATTGGCGCGGGTGTCAAGAAGTAAACTAGCCAACCATATTAAAGAACGCCGTTTGAAATGGTTGGGCCATGTATTACGGAAACCGCCAGAGTACCTGCCTCGCCAAATACTTCTAGTTGAGCCTATTAGCTACTGGAAGAAACACCAAGGAGGACAGAGGAAGAACTGGTGGAACGTGGCCAAGTCAGACCTTGAACCAATCGGGGGTTTCAGAAAATTCGGTCACAGATGGTCAACACAGTGGCTCGCCTTTGCAGAGCAGCTGGCACAAGATCGATCAACATGGTCCAAGAAGGTCTCTAAGATCATCGATGCCGGGCGAGGTGGAAACGCCTGTCCGCCACAAGTACAAGTAAGTAGTAAGTAGCACATTAGTGACATGACATCTACTTATTCATACTCAAAGTAAAATTAGGCTTGTTCTCCCTTAGATCTTATCCCTGACAGATTTCTTGTAGAAAAGAAAGTAAGTGAAGAGAAATTAGGGAGGAAGTGAGGGTGCGGCAACTGTGTGTAGTTGGTAAGCTACTTAAGGGTAGTTGCCTATTCTGTTGGATTAGGGAGGACGAGATAAATATTTGTATTTTCAGCTTCTAGGATCTAGCACACAAAATTGTTCTACTTTGAAATTCGAGCAGTGAGGGTAAGCTACTTGAGGGTAGTTGCCTGTTCAGTTAGATTAGGGGGATGAGATGAATATTTGTATTTGTAACTGCCAGGATCCGATGAGCTAAATTTTTCTACTTTGAAGGCTGAGCAGTGAGCTGCCTAAGGCTAGTTGTCCATTCTATGGGATAGACAGGGCTGAGATAAATAGTTCTATTTGCAGCTGCCAGGCACAAGGCTGCTAAATTGTTCTACTTTGAAAGTAGAGTAGTTGAGGGTGAGCTATCTGAGGGTAGTTGGTAAGCCACTTAACGATAGTTGCCTATACTGTTAGATTAAAGGGGATGAAACAAATATTTTTATTTGCAGCTGCAGGGATCTAGTACGCTAAATTGTTCTACTTTAAGAGTAGAGTAGTTAAGGGTGAACTAACTGAGGGTACTTGGTAAGCTACTTAAGAGTAGTTGCTTCTGCATTTAGATTGGGGGGGAGGGAGGGTGAAGCAAATATTTTTATTTGCAGCTGCCAGGAACTAGCATGCTAAATTGTTCTACTTTAAGAGTAGTTGAGGCTGAACGAACTGAGAATACTTGGTAATCTCCTAAGGATTGCCTGTGCTGTTAGAATAGGGGGGATGTGCTGTTAGAATAAAGGGAGGGGGGGTGAAACAAATATTTTTATTTGCAGCTGCCAAGATCTAGTGCGCTAAATTGTTCTACTTTGAAAGTAGAATAATTGAGGGTGAGCTAACTGAGGGCAGTTGGTAAGCTACTTAAGAGTAGTGGCCTATACCGTTAGATTAGGGGGAATGAAACAAATGTTTTTTTTTTTTTTTTTGCAGCTGCCAGGATCTAGTGCGCTAAATTGTTCTACTTTGAAAGTAGAATAATTGAGGGTGAGCTAACTGAGGGTAGTTGGTAAGCTACTTAAGAGTAGTGGCCTATACCGTTAGATTAGGGGGAATGAAACAAATGTTTTTATTTGCAGCTTCCAGGATCTAGTGCGCTAAGTTGTTCTACTTTGAAAGTAGAATAATTGAGGGTGAGCTAAATTCTAGTGCGCTAAATTGTTCTACTTTGAAAGTAGAATAATTGAGGGTGAGCTAACTGAGGGTAGTTGGTAAGCTACTTAAGAGTAGTGGCCTATACCGTTAGATTAGGGGAAATGAAACAAATGTTTTTATTTGCAGCTGCCAGGATCTAGTGCGCTAAATTGTTCTACTTTGAAAGTAGAATAATTGAGGGTGAGCTAACTGAGGGTAGTTGGTAAACTACTTAAGATTAGTGGCCTATACCGCTAGATTAGGGGGAATGAAACAAATGTTTTTATTTGCAGCCGCCAGGATCTAGTGCGCTAAATTGTTCTACTTTGAAAGTAGAATAATTGAGGGTGAGCTAACTGAGGGTAGTTGGTAAGCTACTTAAGAGTAGTGGCCTCTACCGTTAGATTAGGGGGAATGAAACAAATGTTTTTTTTGAAGCTGTCAGGATCTAGCACGCTAGATTGTTCTGATTTGAAAATTGAGCAGTGAGGGTAAGTCGCTTCAAGATAGCTGCCTATTCAGCAGGATAAGGGAGGATGAGGCAACTATTTATATTTTGAGCTACTAGTGTCAAACATGTTAATTTTAGAGTTGAGTAGTGAGGGTGATCTAATTAAGTGTAGTTGATAAGGTACTTAAGGGTAGATGCCGATGCTGGTAGATTAGGGGGATGAAACAAATATTTTTATATACACCCGCCAGGTTCTAGCACGCTAAATTATTCTACTTTGAAAGTTGAGAGGTGAAGTTAAGCCCCTTCAAGGTAATTGCCTATTCTGCAGGATAAGGGGGGACGAGGTAACTGTTTATATTTTCAGCTAGTAGTGGCAAACGTGTTAAATTCTTTTAATTTGAAAGTTGAGTAGTGAGGGTGAGCGTATCGACTACAATCGAGTGTAGTCTGTAAGCTACTCAAAGGTAGTTGCCTGTGCTTTTGGATTAAGGGGGATCAGATAAATATTTCTACTTTCAGCTCCCAGAAACTAGCCCGCTATTTTTTTTTTACTTTTAAAGTTGAGTAAACAGGGTAAGCTATTTGCAGCGGCCAGGCACAAGGCTGCTAAATTGTTCTACTTTGAAAGTAGAGCAGTTGAGGGTGAGCTGTCTGAGGGTAGTTGGTAAGCCACTTAAGGATAGTTGCCTATACTGTTAGATTAAAGGGGATGAAACAAATATTTTTATTTGCAGCTGCAGGGATCTAGAACGCTAAATTGTTCTATTTTAAGAGTAGAGTAGTTAAGGGTGAACTAACTGAGGGTGCTTGGTAAGCTACTTAAGAGTAGTTGCTTCTGCTGTTAGATTGGGGGGGGGGGAGGGTGAAGCAAATATTTTTATTTGCAGGTGCCAGGATCTAGCATGCTAAATTGTTCTACTTTAAGAGTAGTTGAGGCTGAACGAACTGAGAATACTTGGTAATCTCCTAAGGATTGCCTGTGCTGTTAGAATAGGGGGATGTGCTGTTAGAATAAAGGGGGGGGGGGGGGTGAAACAAATATTTTTATTTGCAGCTGCCAAGATCTAGTGCGCTAAATTGTTCTACTTTGAAAGTAGAATAATTGAGGGTGAGCTAACTGAGGGTAGTTGGTAAGCTACTTAAGAGTAGTGGCCTATACCGTTAGATTAGGGGGAATGAAACAAATGTTTTTTGTTTTTTTTGCAGCTGCCAGGATCTAGTGCGCTAAATTGTTCTACTTTGAAAGTAGAATAATTGAGGGTGAGCTAACTGAGGGTAGTTGGTAAGCTACTTAAGAGTAGTGGCCTATACCGTTAGATTAGGGGGATTGAAACAAATGTTTTTATTTGGAGCTGCCAGGATCTAGTACGCTAAATTGTTCTACTTTGAAAGTAGAATAATTGAGGGTGAGCTAACTGAGGGTAGTTGGTAAGCTACTTAAGAGTAGTGGTCTATACCGTTAGATTAGAGGGAATGAAACAAATGTTTTTATTTGCAGCTGCCAGGATCTAGTGCGCTAAATTGTTCTACTTTGAAAGTAGAATAATTGAGGGTGAGCTAACTGAGGGTAGTTGGTAAGCTACTTAAGAGTAGTGGCCTATACCGTTAGATTAGGGGGAATGAAACAAATGTTTTTATTTGCAGCTGCCAGGATCTAGTGCGCTAAATTGTTCTACTTTGAAAGTAGAATAATTGAGGGTGAGCTAACTGAGGGTAGTTGGTAAGCTACTTAAGAGTAGTGGTCTATACCGTTAGATTAGGGGGAATGAAAAAATATTTTTATTTGCAGCTGCCAGGATCTAGTGCGCTAAATTGTTCTACTTTGAAAGTAGAATAATTGAGGGTGACCTAACTGAGGGTAGTTGGTAAGCTACTTAAGAGTAGTGGCCTATACCGTTAGATTAGGGGGAATGAAAAAATTTTTTTTATTTGCAGCTGCCAGGATCTAGTACGCTAAATTGTTCTACTTTGAAAGTAGAATAATTGAGGGTGAGCTAATTGAGGGTAGTTGGTAAGCTACTTAAGAGTAGTGGCCTATACCGTTAGATTAGGGGGAATGAAACAAATGTTTTTATTTGCAGCTGCCAGGATCTAGTACGCTAAATTGTTCTACTTTGAAATTAGAATAATTGAGGGTGAGCTAAATTCTAAAATCTAGTACGCTAAATTGTTCTACTTTGAAAGTAGAATAATTGAGGGTGAGCTAAATTCTAGTACGCTAAATTGTTCTACTTTGAAAGTAGAATAATTGAGGGTGAGCTAACTGAGGGTAGTTGGTAAGCTACTTAAGAGTAGTGGCCTATACCGTTAGATTAGGGGGAATGAAACAAATGTTTTTATTTGCAGCTGCCAGGATCTAGTGCGCTAAATTGTTCTACTTTGAAAGTAGAATAATTGAGGGTGAGCTAACTGAGGGTAGTTGGTAAGCTACTTAAGAGTAGTGGCCTATACCGTTAGATTAGGGGGAATGAAACAAATGTTTTTATTTGCAGCTGCCAGGATCTAGTACGCTAAATTGTTCTACTTTGAAAGTAGAATAATTGAGGGTGACCTAACTGAGGGTAGTTGGTAAGCTACTTAAGAGTAGTGGCCTATACCGTTAGATTAGGGGGAATGAAACAAATATTTTTATTTGCAGCTGTCAGGATCTAGCACGCTAGATTGTTCTACTTTGAAAGTAGAATAATTGAGGGTGACCTAACTGAGGGTAGTTGGTAAGCTTCTTAAGAGTAGTGGCCTATACCGTTAGATTAGGGGGAATGAAACAAAAGTTTTTATTTGCAGCTGCCAGGATCTAGTGCGCTAAATTGTTCTACTTTGACAGTAGAATAATTGAAAGTGAGCTAACTGAGGGTAGTTGGTAAGCTACTTAAGAGTAGTGGCCTATACCGTTAGATTAGGGGGGAATGAAACAAATGTTTGTATTTGCAGCTGCCAGGATCTAGTGCGCTAAATTGTTCTACTTTGAAAGTAGAATAATTGAGGGTGAGCTAACTGAGGGTAGTTGGTAAACTACTTAAGATTAGTGGCCTATACCGCTAGATTAGGGGGAATGAAACAAATGTTTTTATTTGCAGCTGCCAGGATCTAGTGCGCTAAATTGTTCTACTTTGAAAGTAGAATAATTGAGGGTGAGCTAACTGAGGGTAGTTGGTAAGCTAATTAAGAGTAGTGGCCTCTACCGTTAGATTAGGGGGAATGAAACAAATATTTTTTTTTTTTTTTGCAGCTGTCAGAATCTGGCACGCTAGATTGTTCTGATTTGAAAATTGAGCAGTGAGGGTAAGTCGCTTCAAGATAGCTGCCTATTCAGCAGGATAAGGGGGGATGAGGCAACTATTTATATTTTGAGCTACTAGTGTCAAACATGTTAATTTTAGAGTTGAGTAGTGAGGGTGATCTAATTGAGTGTAGTTGATAAGGTACTTAAGGGTAGATGCCGATGCTGGTAGATTAGGGGGATGAAACAAATATTTTTATATACACCCGCCAGGTTCTAGCACGCTAAATTATTCTACTTTGAAAGTTGAGCAGTGAGGTTAAGCCCCTTCAAGGTAATTGCCTATTCTGCAGGATAAGGGGGGACGAGGTAACTGTTTATATTTTCAGCTAGTAGTGTCAAACGTGTTAAATTCTTTTAATTTGAAAGTTGAGTAGTGAGGGTGAGCGTATCGACTACAATCGAGTCTGTAAGCTACTCAAAGGTAGTTGCCTGTGCTTTTGGATTAAGGAGGATCAGATAAATATTTCTACTTTCAGCTCCCAGAAACTAGCACGCTATTTATTTTTTTACTTTTAAAGTTGAGTAAACAGGGTAAGCTAGTTAAACCTGGTTTGATTCCACTGACTAGCCCGATGGCAATGACTAGTGAAAACCAGTCATTACGGATTACGGCGATTACGGATGAAAACCAGTAAAAAACAGGTTGTCCTCGAATAGGAGGGACAGAGCTAAAGATTTAGAAGAAGTTAGAGCTCTACAGGAAGATGTAAAGGGTAAAACTTTCCCAAGAATCGGCGGAGGAGGAGTATACACCGTTGCGTGCTTAGCACACTCAAGAAGATTAGTAAAGTAATGAGTTAATGTTTATAGTATATTCACTTCAGACATGGTCTGAAGTTCGTTACAAATTATAATGGATGTCAAACAAGCGCCGCAGACTACATGGAGACTACTGATGAGTGTTATACAGTCCATAGAGAACGGAAGTCATTATATTTATTTAATCTTTGACTATGGTTATTTAGCGATTTAATGAGAAGCTTTTTAAATTTTGTTAAATTAGTTTGAAATCAAACCCAAAAAATTAATCAAATTATAAATAAATAAATAATAAGTATATACACGTAATAAGTATATATAAGTAGTATATAAATAATAAATAAAAAGGTAAATAATAAGTATATATACGATGATAATAATATTATTGAAAATATTGCTTCTATAATAGAATACACAAACCAAAACCGCCTGTAGGTGCTTGAGAGTCTTTAAAATTGTTTGCCATTTGTTTTTGGCTGTGGCGTCAATTTAAGAATATTGAGCGGGGCAAAACGTGTTTCCAATACAGAAGGGGGGGGGGCAGGAACTTGGTTTCTTCTTTTTTCAATCAAAATGCCAAAAAATTTAATTTTGAATGAAAACTCCTAAAGAAGGCAGTTTTTGAAATCTAGGGAGGCAGCAAATGTCCCCCTCAATTGACAATTCTGGCTTTTGGCATCATGCCTAGTCTATTAATGCTTCTTGATATTACTAAGACAACCAATACCCAAGGTCCTCTAAAACACTCCCTCTCTTGACCTTCTTTCACGTCTTTTGTCCATGGAGCCTTTCGATGGGAATTAAGTGTGTTGTAATAGGTGTATTGTATTTCAATTTTGAATTGTATTTTCTATTGTCTTGCATTTAATAATGGACTTCTCTCTCTCTCTCTCTCTCTCTCTCTCTCTCTCTCTCTCTCTCTCTCTCTCTCTCTCTCTCTCTCTCTCTCTCTCTCTCTCTCTCTCTCCCCCTCTCTCTTTTTCCAATGTTTCCTGCTATGAAAAGAAAATTATAAAAATTTAAAAAATGGTTCCACCCAGGATCAAACCGAAGACCTACTGCATAGAGAAAACCAGATGTGATTGTCCCAACTCCATGGGGAAATGGAAATAAATATTGAACAGCTTAAAACCCAAGTACAACAATACTCAGGTTTTCCTCTACCAGCAGATCCTTTCCCCTTTTGATCTACCCCTCCCAGGTAAGATCACGCGCCCATGATCTCAGCCCGAAAAAAAAATAATTGAAGAAAAACGGGTTTAATTTCTTATAAAGCAGTGACAACAAAATCAAATAAAAACTACACTTTAGCTAACCAAAAAATAAAAATACTCCGAATATTTCGGCCCCACGTCCGGAAGCCTTTCTCAACGGAAAAAAAAAACAACAAAAAAGGAGAAAATTACAACAATTTAAGACTATTTTTAAGACATTATAAAAATGCCACGACAACTAAACCAACATAAAAAAATATAAACAATCAAATATATAAGAAACAAAAACTCACATTTTAAAACAAACACTCCCGCAACTGACTGTAACTTTAGAAAAACTGAAGTAATAGTTTATATTGGCACTTTCCTCTGCCACAATCGATGTATAAATGGGAATCTATTAAAAATGAATTCTTTGTTTTTTGAAAATGTTTTATCAAAAAAACTTGATGTTCATAAAAGTGAAATGGAAGAATTGTCTGCAGGTATCGAGATTGAAACTATATTAAATCTAATTAAAATAACTAGCAGGTATACTAATTATTTCAAATTTAGAGATAATTTTTACCATCAAGTTAGAGGATTAGCAATGGGAGGACCCTTAAGTTCACTGTTAGCTAATATTTATGTGGAGTATGTAGAAAATTTAGCTATTGATACATATTTTTTAAAACCTAAATTTTGGGGCAGATATATGGATGATGTATTAGTTATTTGGAATTATGGGGAATCACAAATTGAAGGTTTTCAGGAACATTTAAATAATTTGGGAGGGGAATTAGTTTTTACAATTGAAAATGAAACAGAGAAAAAATTACCGTTTCTGGATATTTGGATCCATAGAAAGAATAATAAACTAGCGTTTTCAATTTACCGTAAACCAACTAATAACAACCGCTATTTGTCTTTCACATCAAATCACCCGATCCAAGTAAAAAGGGGGGTAGTTATTTCTTTAGTGGATAGAGTGTTAAATTTAGCTTCACCAGAATATATTAGTAGTGAATTAATTTTTATTAAGGATATTCTAGTAGGAAATGGATATCCCGAAAATATGATTTCTCAAATAATTGACAAAAGGAAAAAAAAGTTACTGGAACCTGTAAAATTAGAAGAAAATGGATCAAATCAAAAACCAAATTACATAACTTTGCCTTATATCCCAAGGTTGTCACAGAAATTAAGGAAAGAATTAAAAAACCATAATATAAAAACAACTTTTAAATCAGGACAAAATATAAGCTCATGGCTAAATAACGGAAAAGATAAAGTTCCAAGAAATATACAACAGGGGGTATACAAAATTCCATGCTCTTGCGGTAAATTTTATGTAGGTAGAACACAGCAGAATTTAAAAAATAGGCTACAGAAACACAAAAATGCGATAGATTGCTCGCTAAGACAGAATAGAAAACCTGATACTGTTGAATCCGCTATAGCGGATCACGTGTTTAATTTTCCTCATCATAGTATTTTATTTGATCAGACAAAAATTGTTGATAAGTCTGTAGGACTTTTACAAAGTTTCAGAGAAATTATAGAAATAAAAAAGATTATCTATGGGGGTAGGGGTATTAGTATCAATAGAGATGAAGGGGAATTTAAAATAAATTCAATTTATAATAGTTTAATTAAAGACCAGTCAAAAACTTCAATGAGTATTGAAAATAGCGACGAAGACCACACTGCCTTTCCATAACAAACAAATACAACGTAGAGACAATAGGGAAAATTTCAAGACAGTGGAAATTATTTCTGTAGATATTTCGGCCCTATTTCCAAGGGCCGTCTTCAGCACAATACAAGAATAAGAGAGAAACTATATATATATATATAAAAGAACTTACATCAAATTGTGAGGATCAAAACTGAATAATAAAAAAAAAAACACACTTTTAAAACTTTTTTTTTAAAAATAGCCCTAGCATCCTTACTTCAACGAAGTTCAACCAGGACACGTTTTAAAAAGTGTTTTTTTTTTTTTTTTTTTAATTATTCAGTTTTGATCCTCACAATTTGATGTAAGTTCTTTTATATATATATATATAGTTTCTCTCTTATTCTTGTATTGTGCTGAAGACGGCCCTTGGAAATAGGGCCGAAATATCTACAGAAATAATTTCCACTGTCTTGAAATTTTCCCTATTGTCTCTACGTTGTACTTGTTTGTAATGAGTATTGAGTTGCATAATTGTCCTGAAACAAGTAATAACCTTGCGAACGGAGGTCAAAGCATGGTCAATGCTGTAAGAAGTCAACGGACGGCAGCTAAAATAGCAAATGAAAAAATCCATTCAATTTATAATTCATAATTGTGTCTCATTAACCTGTAAGATTTTGGTTGGATTTGGGGTTGGGTGACCTCTTTTCGTATTGTTGCAAGTATTTATAGAATTCATTTTTAATAGATTCCCATTTATACATCGATTGTGGCAGAGGAAAGTGCCAATATAAACTATTACTTCAGTTTCTCTAAAGTTACAGTCAGTTGCGGGAGTGTTTGTTTTAAAATGTGAGTTTTTCTTTCTTATATATTTGATTGTTTATACTTTTTTATGTTGGTTTAGTTGTCGTGGCATTTTTATAATGTCTTAAAAATAGTCTTAAATTGTTGTAATTTTCTCCTTTTTTGTTCTTTTTTTTTTCCGTTGAGAAAGGCTCCCGGACGTGGGGCCGAAATATTCGGAGTATTTTTATTTTTTGGTTGGCTAAAGTGTAGTTTTTATTTTGTTGTCACTGCTTTATAAGAAATTAAACCCGTTTTTCTTCAATTATTTTTTTTTCGTAAATGGAAAAGCAGTGTGGTCTAAGAAATTATTTATGATCTCAGCCCAGTTGCTCAGGAATAGCAAACACACTAATGAAGTTTTTATAGTACAGATATAGCTTCTTATTGTAGGTATACCGAATACCAAAAAGGAATATTTCAATAAAAATTCCCCCCAAAAGTGTTTTTCAAAACCTAGGTGGAAGAGTCAGCAAATGCCCCATATAGCCTACCCCACCTCAATTGACAGCCCATATTTTTGGTATAATCCCTAATCTTTTAGTGCTTCCTGATATTATTACACTAACAGATACCCCCTTCCCACACCGCTTCAATCAACTCCCCCTCTTGACCTTCGCCTGTCCCAAAAAATCCCACCATTCACCCTCACAAAAGTAAACCATTGTAAAAATCTAAACTGTGGTTCCATCAAGGAATTTGATCGAAGACCTACTGCATCCAAAGCAGGCGTAATCTTCACTACGCTATGGAACGATCAAAAAGACTTTACTAATTTATAGGCACTCTTCATAGTAATAAACAACGAAGAGAGATAAAACTCTACAAAAAGAAAACTTCAAACGAGACGACGGCCAGTAGAATTGAAAGACTAAAACAACGCGCATATTTCACCTATATCCAAACAAGGCGTCTTCAGCACAAGATAGAAAATTAAAAGAAAACTAAACTAAAAACAAATAAAAACCACCACCAATAATAATAAATACAATTGTCGCTACTTATCCACGTAGGGAAAAGCAGCTATTTGAGTTCTATCAGGACTCAGCCGTCCTGGCTGAGTGGTTGGCGCGCTGGCGTGAGAATTCTGTGTCCAAGGGGCACGGGTTCAATCCCAGTTATAACCAGTTATTTAGTTTGGGACGCGGGTCAGTGGCATGACTCTGTAAGCTCAGCCAGAGTCGACCCAGTTCTAAATGGGTACCTGGAGAAATCTGGGAAAGGTAAGCAGGAAGGGTGTGTGAAAGCACAGGATGGTTGGCCCCCAGCCCCCCATTTCACTTCCTGGCTGAAGGACCATGAAACGGAGATCAGCACCGCCAGTTTGGACCTTAAGGGTCTAGTGCCGTCTTACTTACTTACTTACTTATAATTTCTTATTATAGGTTTACTTGGAAAAAACCCAAGAGCTTTTACTAATTAAAATAAAAGATATACCTCTTGTTTCGTCTTTTTCCTGGCTTCTAAATTCTTTAACTTTTTCCATATCTTGCCGTGAAACTTGAGCCCTGGGCTTTGAAAGCAGTAGGTATTTCTTGTTGATAATGACTTCAAGCTGATCAATAAACGGTTTCATAGCATCATATGGGACTCTGTCTTTGACATACCTGTCATTTGAAAAATATGAGACACAGTAAATAATCGTATCTTTGACGCAAACGAATTCTGGGCAGAAATGTATCATCTTTGGACTGGGGGGGGGGGGCTTTGTTTTACTTGTGCTTAAGTAAAATTGACGCAATCAAGTTTAGAACAATGGTCTGAATTTCGGTTATCTAGTCCAAATTATTTATCAACCTTAATTTATATAACGAGCAACAATTGTATACCTGTAAACATTCTCTCGAAAATGAAAAACCATTTTCTGGTGTGTTAAAAAACAATCTAGATAGGCCATGACCTTGGAAAAGTTTATTTCCTCCCTTAGCCCCATTAATAGTTTTCATAAATCGTCTACTGGCTGAAACCAGACCCCTGAATGTTGAAAACCTTCAGCATAAGTAGAAAAAGTTTCACAGCTACAACCAAATTCAATCCATTTCAAGCTTTTAGAGAAAGACATTCCCGTTTTGTACCCTTGAAGTGACAACAATGGTCATTAGAACAATTTCAACATTATAAAAATGGTCCGAATTTCCGTTTTTTTTAGTATTAAAAAACCATATTTTCTTTTCGAAAACCAGCCTACTACCATTTTCTAGCATGAAGAAAAAACGATTTAGATGGGTCACAAGCTTGGGAAAATTTATTCCCTCCCCAAGCCCCTTAATAGTTTTACGCAAATCGTCCACTGACTGAAATTAAAGACCCCTAAATATTAAAAGCCTTGCGCATAAGTAGAAAAAGTTTCAAAACGCATATTGTTAGTGGAAAATTAAGTTGATTTCATGCTTTTAGAGAAAGAAATTCCAGTTTTGTAGCTGTGAAGTGAATTTCGGATTATTAATTGCTTTACATATTATTTTACACATTGCGCCAGAAAAATTCAATAATAACGCCTATCAGGGGACAAAATACGCCAACATACAATTAAATTTCGTTTAATAAGGCCATTCTTAATTGGATAATTGTCCGATTTTTCGCATGTAAAACGATTTAGGTAGGTCACGACTTTGAAAAAATTCGTGCAGGGCCTCAATTTGAAAAAAAAAATCATACGAAAGAAGTCACAAATACCCAGATGGCCAAATACGCCAATGGTGTTACTTTCTACAGCGAATGAAATAGAGCAAAATTAAATTTGTGTTAAAAAACGCAAATAAAAAAAAACTTCTTCCATTTCAACGAACAAAGTCCCAAGGTCCCCCTGGGACAATTATTAAATTAAACAAAAATTCAACCAGTTAAAGTATTAAAAGAAAGAAAATGAAAAAGATAAAGAAGGGTAGTGAAATCCTGTCCCGATTTCTTTTTTGTGTCTTGCTATACATATTTCATTAAATATAAGAGAAAGCTTTATCCAAGAAGCGATTACACACCAAATCTTTTTTACACATAAAAATCGAGTACACAAAAATGTAGGGCAGAACTAAATACAGCCCGTCATGTGCCGTCAAAATAGATTTGCAAACTTCTTCGTGCACTATTGTGTTAGCGCATTAAAATAGTTATTTTTGTGTGCGTTTTCCTTGTAATTGTAAAAGTAACACATTCAAACGTTCATTTTTGAGTGTTGAGTATTGAGTATTTAAATAAACGAAGACGAATCATTGTATTTATTTGTTTAAATTTACTGAGCTAGAACTACGTTATTGCTTAGATTTCTTCTTAGTAAGCGATCTTAACCTGGCTGAAAGTAGAAACATTTTCACATATTGTTATTTTTCAACTTAAAACATGTGTTATAATAAAAAAATAAAAAAAAGTGCAACTTCAAAATATATTATTACGTTCTCCCTATTCTAGTATTTCCAAATTCAAGCTAGAAGAGTATTAACAAAAAAAAGCACAATAAACAAGAATCAGATGGTGGGGCGGGAGGAGGAGTTCTCAATTATTTTAATGTATCACAGTGGCGGAAACAAATAAATGCCAGAAATTGTTTTAGGTGGAGAAGGGTTTCCATTCTTTTAGGAATAACGTTTTAAAAATATAGTAATCAGGCAAATAACTTCACTAAAGTCTGTCTCTCGCCTGCAATAATACGTAACAAACATAATTTTTTCAACAAAATGCTAAAGACATGGAGAGACATCTACCTTGGAACCTTTTCAAATTCAGCAGAAGATAGCTCAGGAATCAGACGGCGTGGAGACTCCGCCTTATTATCATGACCATTTTCAGCCTAAAAAGAGAAAATAATTTCAATCCATGAAAATGAATAAATAAGTGAAGAAGAGGCATGAAAACAATTCCACTACAACTCTTTTTATACTTCTTCTTCACTATTTTTTTCAGGCGATTTTAGCCTAATGAGTCAATCAAGGTGCTACCAAATAAGGTAGTACTGACTACACCTTGGGCAGCACTTATCACACACTATCAAGATGTGAGCTCTCCCGCTTGGCTTACATCAGCTGGAAAAGGCATGTGAATACATGGCTTTAAGCTAAAAATTATCAAATGGGTTTGTATTATATATTTATGATTTAATCTCCATCTTTAAAGTTAAAGTACCAAGAAAATCAAAATACAATGTTTTTTAGCGCAATTGACCAGTTATAGAACTATTTATAATGAAAAGCGCGATTTTCTAAGATTCTCTTTTGGTTGTTTCAAAATTCTGAAGTTTTTTGGATAGCACCGCATTTTCGCCAGCGTTGCCACTATGAGCCATGAAAATAAAAAACAAAACTACATAGTTAGATCTGACAACACTTTTGTCCATAAATTTTAAACATTAATAATCTTTTCATTCCCAAAGACAACTTCACCTTCATAAGGAAGCTACACATTCTAAGCTGTTTGTTGCTATTTGTCTTTAGCTGAATTTTAGCGGCTTTTCAAACCACATGTCTTTTTTTTAATATGAAAACCGGTCAAGGCCGTATCCAGGGGAGAGGGGTTGTCAGGGGGGTTTATACCCCATCCAAAAATGTTTGTCCGACTCCTAAAAACATAATAAAAATGCATATAAACAAACGTTTCACGCGATTTTTAACAGTATTCTTGTAAACCCCCTTCCAAACAACAAAACAAAAATGCATATAAACAAATTTCTGATGCTTTTTAAAAGTTTCTTTTGTAGCCACCCCCCCCCCACTGAAAAACAACTGGATATAATCTTGCACCCGGTATAACCAAAAACTTCATAGCCGCAATCTTTTCGATTAAAAGTTGAATCGCCAGTTTTTCCTTACTTTTTTAGATTCAATAATCGTAGTTCATTTTGACTGTACTTGGCACTCTAAGTTCTGACAAACGACAAGAAAATTTATGAGGCCGGGACCGAATTTTTCCTGACCGAATTATATTATCCTTTTTATCTCGATGGAAAAATAATCCACCTTTTCAAAACACGACTGGTTTTAACTCGGATCCTTATCTCAGATCTCAATATACCGATCTACATACCATAAAATTTTTTCGAATGAACAGCAAGAGGCTTAAAAAAAACAACAAAGAAAAGCTTGACGTATAGACCTGAGACCTCCAAGTGAATAGAAAAATTGGCCTGAACACTGTTACTGCTACGGATCCAAGGATAGGAATTAATTTCTTTTTTTAAACTATTTAATTGGCAAGAAGAAACATTTTACCAGAAGATCTCTAGGAATTTTGTAAACCTCTGAGAAATTTTCTCCTCTGTTTTACGATCTATATACCAGAAAGAATTTTTGAATGAACAACAAGAGGCTTAAAAAAAAAAAAAAGAAAGAAGAAAAGCTTGAGGTATAGACCTGAGACCTCCAAACGAATAGAAAAATTGGCCTGAACACTGTTACTGCTACGGATCCAAGGATAGGAATTAATTTCTTTTTTTAAACTATTTAATTGGCAAAAAGAAACATTTTCCCAGAAGATCTCTAGGAATTTTGTAAACCTCTGAGAAATTTTCTCCTCTGTTTTACGATCTATATACCAGAAAGAATTTTCGAATGAACAACAAGAGGCTTAAAAAAAAACAAAACAAAGAAAGCCTTGACATACAGACCTGAGACCTCCAAGTGAATAGAAAAATTGGCCTGAATACTGTTGCTGCTACGGATCCCAGGATACGGATTAATTCCCATTTTAAAACTATTTAGAGGGCTAAGAATTTTTTTTCCCAGAAGATCAGTTTTTTTTCCCACAAGAGGCATAAGACATAAAAAGATAAACCGTGGCGTATTCACTTGTAACCAAACCAGTAAATGTGGCACGATGAGATAACAGTGTTATTTCTCGAGTTTGTAACCGCTAGAACCATCTTCCAGATGACGTTGCATATTCTGAAAATTTTGCTGAATTTAAGAATTTACTACCTAGTAATGCTTTTTACCAGTAAGAATATAAGAATCCCCGGCTCATGTTTGAAATAAGAAGCATTAATTTTTTACTCGTTGTAATCGTATTTTGTTTTACTTGTATTTTGTTTACTTTTGTTTTGGTAATCGACGTGTTTTGTTATTTGTAGTTATGCGTGATATACGAAAGCTTTTTGCGTTGTATTAATAATGAATAATATAATAAACAATATAATAATAAAAAATATTAGTATACTATTTTGTGAAGGTTGGAGACCTGCTGAATGTATAGTGAAAATACTTACTTAGTAGAATAGCTTCAGTTACCCGTTGTATAGCATTACACGACTGCTTTCAGAGTTGAGAGTTACCAAAATTAGCTAATTATAAACGATTGTGAAATAAAAATAGTTAATTAAATGTGATTATATATTTACGACTGTACCAATTTCCACTCATAAGTTTAATATATAGACTACCTTAAGGCGTTGCAAAAACTTAATATTGTTTTGCGAGCCTTAGCCTTCCTGTCTTGTTGGCTGATGGTCACTAAGACCAAGGGTCTATTAACGAACTTTCCAGAGGACTAGCCATTATCGAAAGTTTACATTATATTATCATTATTATATATATTACACCGTTATAGCGAATTTGTGATTTCACTTGGAACCTTTTCTTAAAAGACAGTGAAATCTTACGTCCCCTTTTCTCCAAACTTGCCCATCAAAGCGGGTAGTACCAAAAGGAACTCCCAATGCAGCCAAATTGCTTAAACGATAATTCACTTGAGCTAATATTTAAAATTTTCCTAGAAGGTATGCTAGAACATCTTAGGGGATGCCCCTTCCCAAACTTTAAAAAGAAAATTCTTCTACTTTTAATCGAAAAAACAAAGGAGACCCTTTCTAATGATGCAAGTTTTACTAATAATACTGAACATTTCAAGCACAAAACACGAAAATTATATGTTTTTTCTAAGATTCCCATGGAAATAGGTATCATCTTTTAGTTTCCTGTTATTTAGTCAGATCGCTTATCCGAGCTCTGAAAATTATGGCAAGACAACCAAATCAATTCTAAACAGCTTGGCTGCACAAACAAAACAATTGAACCAAATCAATTCTAAACAGCTTGGCTACGCAAACAAAAGAGTTGAACCAAATCAACCAAATCAACCAAATCAATTCTAAACAGCTTGGCTACGCAAACAAAACAGTTGAACCAAATCAACCAAATCAATTCTAAACAGCTTGGCTACGCAAACAAAACAGTTGAACCAAATCAATTCTGAACAGCTTGGATACAAACAAAACAGTTTATAAAGGAGAAAATGAGATTATCTTTTGATGTACCATATCACTTTAAACTTTTCTTTAAGGAAAGAACAAACAGCTCATATACAAAAGCCCCTTTAAGGAAACTTTTCCAAATAGATGTCTCGAAACATAGATATTGATATCGATATCGAAAAATATCGAATATTAATCAAATATAAATATCGAATATTAATCAAATATAAAAATATCGATATCAAATAGATATAGAAAAAATATACTCAGCACTCAGTAATCAGCAGTTCAAGTATTCAGTCCTCAGCACTCAGCAATCAGCAGTTCAAGTATTCAGTCCTCAGCACTCAGCACTCAGTAATCAGCCGTTCAAGTATTCAGTCCTCAGCACTGAGCACTCAGTAATCAGCAGTTCAAGTATTCAGTCCTAGACGTTTCAAACAGTTCGTAGTAACGAACTGTAAGTAATGAGCGACTCGGCTCAATAGTAACTGAAGCTCTGTGAAACAGAGTCTTGATAACAATAGATACATCAGCAGAATTGAATTTCGATGCTTATTTCAATATATATAACATTTCGTCAAGTTTAATGTTACCCATCAATAGTTACGAGCCTGAGAATTTGCACAATTTTTAAACTCCCCTAAAACATCAAGTGATCTTAATGAAAATAACACCATCGGATTCAGCATATCAGAGAACCCTAATGTAGAGCTTTCAAGCTTCTATATACAAAAATGTGGAATTTTGCACTTTGGCCAGAAAAAAAAAATACCGGATGCGTGTTTATTTGTTTGTTTCCCCTAGGGGCGATTGTATCAAACCAGTGATCCTACAAGATCGGGATGGGCTTATTTGATCGGATATCAAATGTTCTACTGCCTTTTTAAGTGACGGAAAATATTGGAGCACTGCTAGCCCACCTCCCACGCCCAAAGTCGCCCGATCAAAATTTTGAGATAGTCATTTAGTTCAGCATAGTGGAGAGATTTAGTGGCTATGTCTTTGAGGATGACCTGACCCCGAGAGTCCTCAAAGAAAGGGCTATAAGCTATGAACTTTGCCCACTGTTTACATATAGTCTTGATTACTGGGAAGTATACAAACATTTTTCGGAGGAGGGGGATTTTTATGGCAGGGGATGTTACGTGGAAGGATCTTTCCATGAAAGAAGAGCCAGATTTCCCAATATTAGTGAACAAGAGCTAAGAGCTCATATGACACTTGTGACGAGGCAAGAAGAGCTAAGAGCCAAGAGCTCATATGGTATGAGCTCTAACAAAATTCTAAGAATCAATAGATTGATTTAAAAGGAAAATAAGAGGCTTAATGCCGGTCAAAATTTAAAATAAGAGCTCTGAGTCACGATGTCCTTCTAAATATAATAATTCATTATGATCCGATGACCCACTCGTAAGTTATAAATACCTCATTTTTCCTAATTTTTCCTCTCCCTTTAGCCCCCCACATGGTCGAATCTGTGAAAACCACTTTATCAAGTCAATTTGTGCAGTCAATTTTGTGCACACGCCTACCAATTTTCATCGTCCTAGCACGTCCAGAAGCACCAAACTCGCCAAATCACTGAACCCCTCCCCCCAACTTCCCTAAAGACAGGGAATCCAGTACGGTTACGTCATCACATATCAAGGACATTTGTTTATTCTATCCACCAAGCTTCATCCAGATTCCTCCACTCCAAGTGTTTTCCAAGATTTCCCCCTCCAACTCCCCCAATGTCAAAAGATCTGGTCGGGATTTGAAATAAGAGCTCTGAGACATGAATTCCTTCTAAAAATCAAATTTCATTACGATCCGATCACCTATTCGTAAGATAAAAATACCTCAATTTCCACGTTTTCCAAGAATTCCGGTTTCCCCCTCCAACTCCCCCTAATGTCATAGGATCTGGTCGGAATTTAAAATTAGAGCTTTAAAGTACAAGATCCTTCTAAATATCAAATTTCATAAAGATCTGGTCACCCTTTCATAAGTTACAAATACCTCATTTTTCCAAATTACACCCCCCCCCCCCAACTCCACCAAAGAAAGCAGATCCGGTCCGGTTATGTCAGTCACGTATCTTAGACAGGTTTTTATTCTTCCCATCCACTTTCATCTTGATCTCTCCGCTTTAAGTATTTTCTAAGATTTCCGCCCTCCCCCCAATGACGCTGGATCCGGTTGATATTTAAAATAAGAGACCTGAATTACGAGGTCCTTCTAAATATGGATTTTCATGAAGATCCGATCACTCCTTCGTAAGTTAAAAATGCGTCATTTTTTCTTATTTTTCAGAATCACCCCCTCCCAATAGAGCGGATCCGATCCAAATTATGTACATCACGTATCTAAGACTTCTGCTTATTTTTCCCACCAAGTTTCAATCCCGATTCCTCCAATCTAAGCGTTTTTCACGATTTTAGGCCCCCCCCCACCCCATAATCCCCCAATCCGGTTGGAATTTAAAATAAGAGCTTTGAGACACGATATCTTTCTAAATATCAAATTTCATTGAGATCAGATCAGCTGTTCGTAAGTTAAAAATACCTCATTTTTTCTAATTTTTCAGAATTAACCCCCCGCCCCAACTACTCCAAAGAGAGCGGGTCCGTTCCGGTTATATCAATAATGTATCTAGGACGTGTGCTTATTTTTCCCACCAAGTTTGATCCCGATCCCTCCACTCTAAGTGTTTTCCAAGATCTTAGGTTTCCCCCTCCCAACTCCCCCCCAATGTCACCGGATCCGGTCGGAATTTAAAATAACAGCTCTGAGACACGATATCCTTCCAAACATCAAATTTCATTAAGATCTGATCAACCGTTCGTAAGTTAAAATTACTTCATTTTTTCTATTTTTCCGAATTAACGGATAAAAAAACTCACATAAAATATGTAAAAAAAATATAATGTATGTAAAATATGTAATATATGTAAAAAATATGACCTTTTACTATGTTTGCAATGACATACGAAGAAAATACGTTTTGTTTATTCAAATTTATGGTTCAAATGGATTCCCTCAGCGAGGCCTAGTCTTGGCTACAAAAAAGGCCCTCTGTTATATCAGATCAAGCCGAGTTTCTAAGTATTTGCAAAGGAGGTGGATGATAATAAGGTGAATTAAGGTAAAATAAGGTGAATAAAATAAGGCAAATAGTCTAACTTTAGAAGATATTTACTGACATTACGTAAAGCATATTATTTAGATACGACCTAAATCCACCAATAAGTCCGTTATACGTAGGACTAGGAAGAGTATGGCTACGTATGATCTACTCACTTCCCCATTTTCCAAAGGAGCTGGAGCGTTTTCTTCTCGTTCTTCTTTTACTTCCTTCAGAAGGTGCCCATGTTCGGCCACAAGTTTAACCACTCCGGATGTTAGTTCCTAAAATGGATTCAGAAATTGAATCAGCAAGACAAGTTTAGTAATAAAAACACTAGTGAGTCAAAGGACGTACATATCCTTACATGCAAAATCATATCCTTATATGCAAATTGGGGCAGTGGAAGTTGCAACAAGCATGGGCCCAAGTGCTTCACTTCACACCCTTTTATCACACAGGTTCAAAGCAAATACAGAGAGAAAATCTAACACAATAAAAGTAAATTGATAAGCAATTGAGCCTTTTGATAAATATGAAATATATAATCAAATTTAAATATACCAATCATCATCCGAATTGAACCTTTGACAGTTTGCTAATGATAAGGCAAGAGGGAAGAAGGCTATTAAGTATGACCAAGTTTCGAATACAGTGGCAGAGTATATTTTTATATCATATTTACATATTATATCATTTACACATTACATGCAATATATTTTTATTACATATAACTATCGAGAAAAAAATTTTGGATTTGTGAAGTGAAATTATAAAAAAAAAATCTAAAATCTAGGGGTTTTTAAAAAAGGTTGCAAACTGGCCATCTTTTTATAATATATATCTTATAACAAAAAAATATTTTTTATAACAAGATATTTTTTATAGCAAAAAATATCTGCATTAAGCCTCCGTTTCTTGTGGACTGTTTGCATTATTTGAGCGTTTTCTACTGGGACTGCAAGAATCATGCTCCTAGGATCACATTTTTACCTTTCAGCGGTTCTGGTTACAATGCAAGGGCGTGTCTAGGGCAAAATATTTGGGAGGCCCAATGTGACAAGGGCGCAAATGAGCCAAATCTTGGAAGGGGGGCACTGTGACAAAGGTTTCAATCATTAACCAAATTGACAAATGTATTCTAAAAACATTGTAAATGAAGAAAAAAACAGTGAAAGAGTGTACCAGAAAAATCTTGGGGGGCCTGCCCCCGGTCCTCCTAGATCCGCCAGTGCTACATTGATTACCCTGAAATTAGGATATGATGTCATATATAAACGTGAGGGGGATTGAGAAGTTGAAAGGCCGTCATGACATCTTGTATCGGTAGAAAAGAAAAAGAATACCGAACAATTAGCCGGTTAGCCGAACAAATTACCCTGTCCTAAGTACCTGCGACAATCCGTTCGATGCAAAAAGATCGAGAAAAGAAAGAGAATACCAAACAATTACCCGAAGTCCAACAGTTACGAACAATTATCCCTGTCTCAAGTATCTGCGACAATCCGTTCGATATAAAAAGGTCGAGAAAAGAAAGAGAATACCGAAAAATTAGCCGTTTAGCCCTGTCCCAAGTATCTGCGACAATCTGTTTCATATATAAAGACCGAAAAAAGAAAGAGGATACCCAATATAAGAGAATATAGAAGACATTTCGTGAAACTTAAATACATACTTTAACACCCTAGAACCACAAGTACTAACTTTTCAAAAAAAAAAAAAAAATTAAAAAATTTCATTATACGGACAAATATTCAATTTTTACATATTTTGTATAATTAGGTAAGCGCTTTTGAAGTATATATATGTTTAGTTCTATTGTTAAAAATGACTGAAATAATTTATAACGCCAGGAGAAACATTAATTTTAGAAAGTTTAGCAAAAGGATGACAAATAACACAAATGAACATATTTTAAAGATAATTGGAAAAACCCAACATCCGACTGGCTTTCCAATGGTAATTAAAAACGTTTTCCAAAAAATGTTTTTGTGGAATAAAACTATGTAACAAGTCAAATCTAAAACAAACAGAAATTATGAATGAATAAATGAAACTTAAAACAAACAAAAAATAAAATGAATAATAAAGCCGAACTTAAAATGAACAGATATTAGCAGAAATAAGAATTGGGCTAAAACCCCCCTCAGATGCCTTAAACACTAGTGTCATCTGCACTTCACTGAAAACAAAGTGTAGGCTATTTTGAAAGTCGTACTTTTTATTTGGGGTAACGCGATACAAAGAAGACAAGGGCAAAAAGCAATTTCGAGTATTAGAATAAATAAATTTGCAACTTTTGATTTACCTTTACTATTTCAATAGTGCACTTTTTTGTTACAATTTTTCTTTTTGATTCCATTTCACTCAAAATACTAGAATATCGGTACCCGAACAACAAAATGCAATATTTCGAATCGGCAAATGAAAATAACAATTCCCAAGTTGACTTTCTATACATTTGTAAGGAAAGTAATAAAAAAGAAGAAAATACCAATGCGGATTAATTACAAATAATACTAAATTCGTTGTTAAAATCTACTGACAAATTATATTTGATATATTGAAAAATATATATTTATTTATTGATTGAATATACTGAAAAATATATTGATAAATATATCTTTGTATAAATACAAATATAATTCATGATTTTTTTTTTCAGTAAACTAGCCACTCTAACATAAATAATTATTTGATAATATAAAAGATAATGAAAACGATATCATTATTTATATTATAAAATAAAAGTAATACAATATAAAAATTAAATAACTTTTTATTATAATATAAAAAATGATAACATGAAAATAAGCATAACATTTAATAATTATATTGAAAAAGGAAATCACCAATGCAACAGCACAAACACAAGAATAAACATACACAAAAAAAAACAACAAACAAAAACATGTAAACAAAAAAGAAAGACAGAAGGAGAAAGGAAGACTGTTTTCCTACTTTAGTAATTAATATAGATTAGTACTTGATTGCGGCAAATTTTCTTATTAGTTATTGAAGGATTCCTCATTCTTAAATTTTTTCTTTGCATTTATGTGCATATTAATTGAAATATGTTAATTCATAAGTCAAATGTTCTTCGTAGATGAGCATCTAGTTTTTTATGCGACTAACTTCTCTGAACAAGAAAGGATTTAAAATTCTTCAAATTTATTATATTTGTTTCTTTTTTCCTTCATCTAATTTTTTTCATATTTTAGGTTGCCTTTCAAATGAACACTTTTTTTTTTTTTTTTTTTTTTTTTTTCTAGAGATGAACGTCGGTTTCTTTTCTGGTCAATCTCCAATGTTCCTTACTCTGAAAAACAAAGAATGCAAAGATCTTCAAATTTGTTACTTAAATTTAATTTTTCTGTTAATCTTTTTTACCTTTTATTTTATCTTTATTGATGACGGCCATTGAGTAAATGACTAAATTTAATATACTATACCTTTGACCCCGTACAAAAAAAAAGAGAACAGAAAAGAACTGAAAAAAAAATACATCTAATAATCTGAATTGTTTTTGGATTGATCCTCAGATCTTCTACGAAATTCAAGATGACAAAGATTTTTTTTTTTTTTTTTTTTTTTTTTTTTAGAGAAAAACTTATCAGTTCACATATTTACTCTAATCGAGAAAGGATACAAAAATCTTCAAATTTGAAAATTTTATCTATTTTTTCCTTCATCAATATTTTCATGTTTTATGTCATATTTTGTCTTCTAGATAATCACAGATTATTCTTTTTTTCAGAAATGAACTTGGGTTTTCTTTCTGATCACTTTCTCATATTCTTTATTCTGAACAACATAGGATGCTAATGCTTGTCAACTTTTTTCGATTCTTTGTTCTTTATCTTTCTTTAATCTTTTCAATTTTTTATTTTCTTTGTATCTATCTTTCTTTTATGTTCCTACGTTTCAAATGAATTTTCAAATGGGGATACATCAGTTTATTTAGACAGTGAAAAAAGCCCAGATATTTCGATCACATATACAGCGACCGTCATCAGTAGTATTACTGGTAGTATTTTGTGCCTGTTTTCTTCACTGTCTAAATAAATGGATTTATCCCCATTTGAAAATTTATTTCTTCATCATGGAACGGCAGAGTGGTATAAGAAAATAATTTCTTAGGCCTATGTTTCTTTTTCTATCTTCCTGTGTTTCTTTCTATATTACATTATATCTATCTTTCTTTATGATGCTGGTCGTTGAGTTATCAGCTAGAACTGATTGTCTCAAAGTCCAGTCCATTTGCTTTTGGTTAGCTAAATATTTGTTTTGGTTGCCACCTTGATGTTCCAACGTTTCTTTTTCGATCTTTCTACATTTCTATAATACTTTGTATGTATCTCCCTTTCATGATGAAGGTCATCGAGTATATCAGCTAGAACTGATTGTCTGAAAGTCCAGTTCATTTTCTTTCGGTTCGCCAAATATTTGTTTTGGTTGCCACCTTGCCACCTTGATATTCCAACGTTTCTTTTTCGATCTTTCTACATTTCTATAATACTTTGTATGTATCTCCCTTTCATGATGAAGGTCATCGAGTATATCAGCTAGAACTGATTGTCTGAAAGTCCAGTTCATTTTCTTTCGGTTCGCTAAATATTTGTTTTGGTTGCCACCTTGCCACCTTGATGTTCCAACGTTTCTTTTTCGATCTTTCTACATTTCTATTATACTTTGTATCTATCTCCCTTTCATGATGAAGGTCATCGAGTATATCAGCTAGAACTGATTGTCTGAAAGTCCAGTCCATTTTCTTTCGGTTCGCTAAATATTTGTTTTGGTTACCACCTTGCCACCTTGATGTTCCAACGTTTCTTTTTCGATCTTTCTACATTTCTATAATACTTTGTATCTATCTCCCTTTCATGATGAAGGTCATCGAGTATATCAGCTAAAACTGATTGTCTGAAAGTCCAGTCCATTTTCTTTCGGTTCGCTACATATTTGTTTTGGTTGCCACCTTGCCACCTTGATATTCCAACGTTTCTTTTTCGATCTTTCTACATTTCTATTATACTTTGTATCTACATCCCTTTCATGATGAAGGTCGTCGATTATATCAGCTGGAACTGATTGTCTGAAAGTCCGATCCATTTTCTTTCGGTTCACTAAATATTTGCTTCGGTTGCCGTCATGGCATCAGAATTCTCATTTTATCAGAAAATTTTAAAATCACTGACCCTGATCTTACAATTTCTAAATAAACTTCTGAACATAATCGAAAACTCCATTCTTCACAGAATGATTCAATAGTATTATTTGGTGTTTTTGCAAGTCTGTGTCATAGTCATATTTAGTGCAGAAATATTTAAATTTGATTCTAATTCTTGTTTCATTAATATCGTTAAATGTCGTTGCTATGACAAATGTTAGTGCGGTAATTTTTTTTTGTGCCTGTGTTTTTTTTTTCTTTTTCCTCTACTCGGTCTTACCATATTATGTAAAAAAAGTGTTTAATTAATAAATAAACAATTATGACTGAAATATTGAATTATTGAACTTTTTACACGTAATGAACTCTCTCGCAAATCCCCATTATAGAGATGGAATAGGGCTTTCCTATTTATTGGCAGCGGTAGCCACGGCTCTCAATATCTATATCTTTATTACTTTCATATCTATAAGGGAGTATGACTCTGCAAAGTCAAAAGATGATCTAAAGGGCCCGTATTAACTTTGTACTTATTCAGTTTCCTTGTCAGCTTTATCAGCTCTCACAGAAAGCCCAATTACAGAAATATTTCTTTTTATATTTAACGGTACAAAAACACCGCAAAGTCGAAAGCTGAACTTACAGGTCCATATTGATTTTGTATAGTTATTCCTTTGTGGCAGTCAACAATACATCCAGATAAGGTGGCATGTACATCCTCAAACAACTTGAAAAATTCTTGCACGAGTTCTTGATCTTCTGTGCCCACATTTGATAAAGCAGACTCCAAAGCCATCTTGCGTGTCATGTACGCCTCGAGTAAAGTTGATTGTAGATCAGCCATGCTAAAAAAAATCTTGTCAATATTTATACCTTTAAACGAACAATAATTGTATATGTGTATATTTCTTTTTATCGAAAAGGGTGACTATACTTTTTTCTAAAAATTGGCACACTAACTTTTTCCAGTGTGAAAAAACGATTAGATAGATCACAACTTTGAAAATTTTTTTCACCCTCTTAAGAGTCGTTACTATAATTTTCTTAAATCGTCTGCTAACTCAAGCTGGAGACCCAACAAGTGAAGCAAGGACCATCCAGTCATACTATTGGAATGGCTATCATATGTGTTTTAATCTATTGGGTATATGACACCCTCAAGAACTTGACAAATTTCTGAGCCCCGGGATTAAGGACTGTTGCATACAACAGTTTAAATTTGAATTTACGTAAGATTGACTGAAGGTTGTAACCTTCATTGAAAGAACACTTTCCTCAGAAATTATTTTCAAGTCTTGACACATGCAACTACGGACAATACCACATATTCACACAGCAGGAATTTCTTGAAGGTTGGTGATTTTGAGGACCATAATTGCATAATTTAGAGCCCTTTTCCCAGGGACTATGCAGGGCCATGTCATAATCAAAAGCATAGTTATGAGATCTTTGAACTATACTAAAAAAATAGCTGTCTCAAAAACCTGATGGGACGACTATAGGTGAAGGAGACTTTTTGGGGAGGGGGCTAGCCTCCAATCTTTTTGGTCACTTAGAAAGGGCATTATCAATTATAATTTCAGTTCTAATGAGCCAATAAACATTATTCTATGATGTCCAGGTAAGCCACAAGTCCTGGTAAAAAAAAAAAAAAAAAAAAAAAAAAAAAAAAAAAAAAAAAAAAAAAAAAAAAACAGAAAAAAAGGAGTCAGTGCTACCCATGCAAAAAAGTGATTTTCCTTGTAGTTCAAGGTGAGGGATTCTAATTAGCCTATACAAGGTTTTTGACCATACTGATTCCAATGGTGCAATTTTATTTTGGTCAAACGCAATTTTCGAGGGGGTTCAGGCTCTTTTACAAAATCACTATAAATTTGTTTCCACGATAAACTGTTACTTTTAAGACTAACCGAAATGATAGTTACCATTCCTGAATCAGTGACACTTGGCAATTTTTCTCATTACGAATTTTTTTTAAACGCGTTTTTCAACTTTTGGCTACTAAAGGCAATGGTCTGCTCTTTACTAGGTTGCAGCTACTGCTACAACTATGATAGAATCAAAAAACCATGATTGAAAAAAAACGAAACCGATATACACGCAATACCAATACACCCAGTACCGCGTACAGCCCATTTTCCCAGGGACTATGGAGGGTTACTATTCCTGATTCGGTGTCAGATGGCGGTTTTTCTCGTTAAGCAGTTTTTTTTTAAACATGTTTTCCCACTTTCAAACAGTTCGTGGTAACGAACTGTAGTAAGGAGCGATCCGGCTCAATAGTAACAATAGTCAATAAGTTACGAGCCTGAGAAAATTTGCCTCATTTAGGAAAATAGGGGGAAACACCCCCTAAAAGTCGTAGGATCTTAACGAAAATGACACCATCAGATTCAGCGTACCAGAGAACCCTACTGTAGAAGTTTCAAGCTCCTATCTACAAAAATGTGGGATTTTGCATTTTTTGCCAGAAGACAAATCACGGGTGCGTGTTTATTTGTTTGTTTTTTTCCCCAGGGGTCATCGTATCGACCAAGTGGTCCTAGAATGTCGCAATAGGGCTCATTCTAACGGAAATGAAAAGTTCTGGTGCCCTTTTTAAGTGACCAAAAAAATTGGAGGGCATCCAGCCTCCCACGCTCATTTTTTTCCCAAAGTCAACGGATCAGAATTTTGAGATAGCCATTTTGTTTTGCATAGTCGAAAATCATAATAACTATGTTTTTGGGGATGACTTACTCCCCCACAGTCCCTGGGGGAGGGGTTGCAAGTTACAAACTTCAACCAGTGTTTACATATAATAATGGTTATTGGGAAGTGTACAGACGTTTTCAGGGGGATTTTTTCGGTTTTGGGGGTAGGGTTGAGGGAGGGGGCTATGTGGGAGGATCTTTCCTTGGAGAAATATGCCATGGGGGAAAAAAATTCAATGAAAAGGGCGCAGGACGAATCTGGTCACGTTAGAAAAAAAACGTCAAATTAAGAGCTTAATATACAATGATGGGTGTTCGGAGCCTCTCTATTATGGAGTATAATTTGAAAATAACACAACTATACGAGCGATAAAACATATATACCACAACCATAACTCAACTAACGAAAGAACTGCTAAGAGATAACACAACTATAAAGCGAAAACAGGTGAAAACTAACGGGAAAATAAACGAACTAAGAGGTGGAAGGGGCCCAGAGAAAAAATATAATCCTTTTTCAATTTTGAGCCTAACTTCCGCAAAGGAGTAAGCCCCGAAATGTCAGAAGCCCCGAAATACCGAATTATTTTCTTTTCAAACAGTTCGTGGTAAGGAACTGTAGTAAGGGGCGACCCGGCTAAATAGTAAACGAAACTCTAAAAAACAGATTTTGATGCTAAAAGATACATCAAAAGAATCGAATTTTTACGCTGATTCTAAATATATAAGTTTCAATTAATTTAGTCTTTGTCATCAAAAGTTATTTGCCCTGAGAAAATTTGCCCTATTTTGGAAAAAAGGGGGAAACATCCCCTAAAAGTCTTAGAATCTTAACGAAAATCACATTATCGCATTCGGTATATCAGAGAACTCTATAGAAAAAATTTCAAGCTCCTACCTAAAAAATGTGGAATTTTGTATTTTTTGCCAGAAGGACAAATCACGGGTGCGTGTTTATTTGTTTGTTTGTTTTTTTTTGTTTTTTTTTTCCCAGGGGTCATCTTATTGACCAAGTGGTCCTAGAATGTCGCGAGAGGGCTCATTCTAACGGAAATGAAAAGTTCTAGTGCCCTTTTTAAGTGACCAAAAAAATTGGAGGGCAAATAGGCCCCCTCACATGCTCGTTTTTTTCCAAAAGTCAACAGATTAAAATTTTAAGATAGCCATTTTGTTCAGCATAGTCGAAAACCATAATAACTATGTCTTTGGGAATGAGTTACTCCCCCACAATCCCTGAGGGAGGGGCTGCAAGTTACAAACTTTGACCAGTGTTTACATATAGTAATGGTTATTGGGAAGTGTAAAGACGTTTTCATGGGGATTTTTTGGTTGGGAGGGTGGGGTTGATGGGAGAGGGCGTTGTGGGAGGATCTTTCCTTTGAGGAATATGTCATGGGGGAAGAAAAATTCAATGAAAAGGGCGCAGGATTTTCTAGCATTACTATATAAAAAACAATGAAAAAATAAACATGAAAACATTTTTTCAAATGAAAGTAAGGAATAGCATTGAAATTTAAAACAAACAGAGATTATTACGCATATGAGGGGTTCTAAAAATACTTTAGCATAAAGAGCGAGGTATTTAGGAGGAGATAAATACCTCGCTCTTTATGCTAAAATATTTTTAGTGATTTCAACTATTTATTCTACGGCCTATTTGATTCAGGGGTCATTCTTAAAGAATTGGGACAAAACTTACGATTTAGTGTAAAGAGCGAGGTATTAACGAGGGTACAAACCCCCTCGTACACATAATAAAAATATAAGAATATAAAAGTTTGTTACGTAAGTTAATTCTTAAGTTACGTATATTTTTTACTAATAAAAACGTTCGTTGAATATTAAAAGTTCAAGTAGCCTTTTTAAGTAACCGAAAAATTGGAGGGCAGCTAGGCCTCCTTCCCCACCCCGTATTTCTCAAAATCGTCTGATCAAAACTAAGAGAAAGCCATTAAGCCAAAAAAAAATTAATATACTAATTTCATTTCGATAATTTATGTGCGGAGAGCCAAAATCAAACATGCATTAATTCAAAAACGTTCAGAAATTAAATAAAAAAAACTAGTTTTTTTAACTGAAAGTAAGGAGCGACATTAAAACTTAAAACGAACAGGAATTACTCCGTATATGAAATGGGTTGTCCCCAACGCAGTCCAACGCTCTTTACGCTAAAGTCTTTAATTGTTTTAAAAAGTAGAATTGTGGCAAAGAGTCAAACTTTAGCGTGAAGAGCGAGGGACTGCTGAGGGGACAACCCATTTCATATACGGAGTAATTTCTGTTCGTTTTAAGTTTTAATGTCGCTCCTTACTTTCAGTTAAAAAAACTAGTTTTTTTTATTTAATTGCTTACTATGGGCTGTGGTTCGCTCTTTACTAGGTTGAATCTACTGCTGCAACAATGACTCAAAGGACCCGATCCTCGAAATATCGCTACTTCACCGTAGTTTCCATGTAAAACACCTATTGGGCGATATGTTAAAGAATACACTCATCCACAAAAAAAATAAAAATTCCGCGCACCTTACGGGTTTGATATTTTAAAAATGTTGATTTTAGGCCCAAATGTTTGGCCTAAAATCAGAGGGGTCGGGAGGGTATGTTTCAAGGAACAGTTTAAGCTGTTATGAAATATTTTTAAATAACCCACAGCATGCCTACACTGCAGGAGATCATGAGTTCGAATCCTATCGGTAGTAGATTTTTACTTCTCCAATTGTTTCCAAATAAAAACATAGTGGGCCCTATTTTAACAAATATGCCCCTCCCCAAAAAAAGTGCACCTTCCGGGTTTGATACTTTAAAATTTCGATTTCAGGTCCGAGTTGATGACGCATTTTTCGCCTAAAAAAAGCAAAGAGCGAAGAGTTTATGTCAGAGGGGAGGGGGATGAGGGCATGTTTCAAGGCACAGTATAAGCTGTTATGAAAGAATTTTCGACTGACCGGGAAATAACTAACAGCTTCAGTACAGTGCAGGGGGCGGTGAGTTCGAGTCCTATCAATAGCAGATTTTTTCTTCTCCAATAGTTCCCATATAAAACACGCATTGGGCGCTATTTTAACAAATATAGTCCTTCCCTCCTCTCCCCTTAAAATAAGAAAAAATCACGTGCATCTTCCGGGTTTTAGACTCTAAAAATGTCAATTTTAGGCCCAAATTGTTGAGGCATTATTCATTCTTATAAGCAAATTATGAGGCATGATAATAAGCAAAAAACGAATCGAAGTGAAAAATTTGATCAAAGTGGGCAACCCTCCAGCCATGGCCCCCTCCGTAGCCAGGGCACCTGGGCAGCTGCCCCAATCCCCCCTTTGAACGGCTCAAGTTATCATCTCAAAAATCTGAAAATGTCAGATAAGACCTTTAGCTGTGGCTAGGATTTTTTTTCGGGGGTGGGGGGGGTGTGTGAGAATTTTATATAAAAAAAAACTTTAAAAAAAGGATCAAAATTTGAATAAATGCATTTTTGCTAAGTGTTTACTACTCGAACAAAAATGTCGGGTGGGGGGCTAAAATCCCACACCCCATCTCCCTGGATATGGCCTGGCTATGATAGCTATGATATAAAGATGATGTCTTTGAACTTTCGCTAATTAGAGAGCGAAGCTCGCTCTTAGCTATTTCGTCACTGCAGCAACTATCGTTGGCGGGAAGTTCATAGAACTTCAAAAAGGCGAAAACGCCGACAAAAGAAAAATCAATATTCTGTCAAAGGGAAGGAAGAATAAATCAGCATTATTGGCAAGGGTATTTCCCATGTGGCATTTCCCAATATTTTATAGTCAGTTGCCGGCTTTAAATTTTAAGCTTTTTTCTACAAGGAAAATAGTTGAAAATGAAGAATTGTTTTGTTACGACCATTTTTGTTCTATTTTTAGTTAAAAGTGAAGCTCACAACTATGGCGGTAAGCATCATAACTGTATACTCATAAATAATAGCTCATAACTATGGTGGTAAGTTTCTTAATTCCTAACTTACAATTATACAGGTCTACTCACAGCACATAATTATGGTGGTAAGTTTCTTAATTTATAACTCATAATTTATGAAACCAAGAAAGGAAAGAATATAATAAATGGAAAATAAAATCAAATAGGTAAGAAAACGAGGATTTTGTCAACCAGTAGCAAAATATGAAGACTAAAATCGAGCAAATATTTCGACAAGGACCTCCGCCAAGTCGTTCTCAGTGCTCAAGAAAAAAAAAACGAAAGCCAAATATAACCTTTCGAAATATCAAAATAAATCAAAGTATAACAGAAAAAACTATCTTATCTAGTTGTGATGCAGCTTAGGTGTACATTTTATGCTACGTCCATAAGTGTGAACAGGCCTTACAAAGGAAATTAGAGGAAAATTCTGCCTGGACAAATTATAAAACCTTGGAAATTGACACAGTAATGACGCTTGTACGTCTTTGCAACCCGCTCTCTTCATATTTTATGTTCCGAGAAAAAATTTCCTTCACATCAACCACCTAACCACGGGCACTGTTTCGTCTCCTTTTTTGGCAAGTTTTTACATGGATTTTATAGAACAATCTGCTTTGAATACTTTCCCCCTTATAACACTCTCTCTGGTTTCGCTTCGTTGGTGATATTCTTGCTGTTTGGGAACATGGTCAGGACTCTCTAAAAGACTTTTTAGCACATTTCAACTCTTTTGATTCGAATATTCAATTCATGATAGAACTGGAAGATTTAGGAAAGCTCCCTTTCTTGGGTGTTTTAATTATAAAATAATACCCCTAGCCTTGAATTTTCTATATAAGAAAAGCCGACCCATAATGGTTGGTATCAACATTTCTCGTCAAATCACCACCCTTCAGTCATAAGAGGGGTAGCAATTTCTTTAGTCGACAGGATTCTAAAAATTTGTCCAAGTAATCATGTAAAATCTGAGTTAGATTACGTTAAAGATATTCTATTCTGCAATGGTTACCCAATCAGCCTCATTGAAAACCTAATAGATGGACAGAAAAAAGGTAATATAGGAAACTAGGGAGCCCGTCCCCTTGATTTAATTACACTGGCAATTAAGAACAAAACTTTCATTACATTACCATATGTCTCAAAACTCAGCGACAAACTTGAAAAAAAACATAATCCATCTGTTTTTCAAAACCGAACAAGAAGTTGAACATTTTTTCAACTCGTGAAAGGATAAAACTGACCCTATACTGATTAGTGGTGTCTACAGAGTCCCGTATTCATGTGGGAAATTTCACATTGGTAGGACCCATCAACAACTAGGAGAACGATCACATGAACACAAAATTTCAATAGATAAGTCCCTAAGATTTGAAAATAAAAATGACAACTTTAATTCAGCTCTGGTCCAGCATTTAGTTCTTTTCTTAGTTTATAACTCATAATTATATACTCATAGCACATAGCTATTGAGGTAAGTTTCATAATTCATAACTATATACTCATAACTATGGGCATTATCATGGGCATTTTTCGCTTCAAGGGTGCGAGGATTTTTTTTTCAGATGGCAGTCGATCATTGCGGTCTTTTTCCTTTACCAACACAAAAGGCTCCGTGGAATAGAATTTCAGCTTTAATTGAAAGTTTTGGCAGTTAGTTTTATTTTAGTAAAATTAATGATAGAGTTTTCACCATAAATTTCCTTTATTAACAGCTCTAATACAGCATCATAATCCCCAAAGAGTCCACAAATACCAGTTTGAGGGCCACCAACTTTACCTAGTTTAACTTGCTGGCCTAAAATAAACAAGAGCTAAGAGCTCATATGGCACTTGTGACGAGGCGAGAAGAGCTAAGAGCCAAGATATCATATGGTATGAGCTCTAACAAAATTCTATGAATCAATAGATTGATTTAAAAAGGAAAATAAGAGGCTTAATGCCGGTCAAGATTTAAAATAAGAGCTCTGAGTCACAAAGTCCTTCTAAATATAAAAATTCATTAAGATCCCATCACCCACTGGTAAGTTATAAATACCTAATTTTTTCTAATTTTTCCTCTCCCTTTTGCCCCCCAGATGGTCGAATCTGGGAAAACGACTTTATCAAGTCAAATTGTGCAGCTCCCTGACACGCCTACCAATTTTCATTGCCCTAGCACGTCCAGAAGCACCGAACTCGCCAAATCACTGAACCCCTCCCCCTAACTCCCCCAAAGAGAGCGAATCCAGTACGATTCTGTCAATCACGTATCAAGGACATTTGTTTATTCTATCCACCAAGCTTCATCCCGATTCCTCCACTCCAAGTGGTTTTCCAAGATTTCCCCTTCCAACTCCCCCCAATGTCAAAAGATCTGGACGGGATTTAAAATAAGAGCTCTGAGACATGAATTCCTTCTAAAAATCAAATTTCATTACGATCCGATCATCTATTCGTAAGATAAAAATACCCCAATTTTCATGTTTTCCAAGAATTCCGGTATCCCCCTCCAACTCCCCCGGATGTCACAGGATCTGGTCGGAATTTGAAATTAGAACTTTAAAGCACAAGATCCTTCTAAATATCAAATTTCATTTAGATCTGGTCACCCTTTCGTAAGTTACAAATACCTCAATTTTCAAAATTACCCCCCCCCCCCAATTCCACCAAAGAGAGCAGATCCGGTCCAGTTATGTCAGTCACGTATCTTAGACAGGTTTCTATTCTTCCCATCCAGTTTCATCTTGATCTCACCGCTTTAAGCATTTTCTAAGATTTCCGGTCCCCCAAACTGCCCCCCCCCCAATTACGCTTGATCCGGTTGAGATTTAAAATAAGATATCTGAGTTACGAGATCCTTCTAAATATGAAGTTTCATGAAGATCCGATCACTCCTTCGAAAATTAAAAATACGTCATTTTTTCTTATTTTTCAGAATTACCCCCCCCCCCAATTGAGCGGATCCGTTCCAGTTATGTAAATCACGTATGCAAGACTTCTGCTTATTTTTCCAACCAAGTTTCATCCCAATCCCTCCAATCTAAGCGTTTTCCATCATTTTAGGTTTCCCCACCCCAAACTTCCCCCAATGTCACCAGATCCGGTCAGGATTTAAAATAAGAGCTTTGAGACACGATATCATTCTAAATATCAAATTTCATGGAGATCCAACCACCCGTTCGTAAGTTAAAAATACCTCATTTTTTTCTAATTTTTCATAATTAACCCCCCCCCCCAACTACCCCAAAGAGAGCGGATCCCTTCTGGTTATGTCAATCATATATCTAGGACTCGTGTTTTTTTCCACCAAGTTTCATCCCGATCCCTCCACTCTAAGTGTTTTCCAAGTTTTAGGTTTCCCCCTCCCAACTCCCCAATGTCACCAGATCCGGTCGGGTTTAAAATAAGAGCTCTGAGCCACGATATCCTTCTAAATATCAAATTTCATTAAGATCCGATCACCCGTTCGTAAGTTAAAAATACCTCATTTTTTTAGTTTTTCAGATATACCCCCCCCCAACTACCCCAAAGAGAGCGGATCCGTTCCGTTTATGTCAAACATCTATCTAGGACTTATGTTTATTTTTCCCACCATGTTTCATCCCGATCCCTCCGCTCTAAGTGTTTTCCAAGTTTTAGGTTTCCCCCTCCCAACTCCCCGCCCCCGTCACCAGATCCGGTCGGGATTTAAAATAAGAGCTCTAAGACACGATATCCTTCTAAACATCAAATTTCATTGAGATCCGATCACCCGTTCGTAAGTTGAAAATACCTCATTTTTTCTAATTTTTAAGAATTACCCCCCCCCCCCCCCCCAACTACCCCAAAGAGAGCGAATCAGTTCCGATTATGTCAATCATGTATCTGGGACTTGCGCTTATTTTTCCCATCAAGTTTCATCCCGATCCCTCCACTCTAAGTGTTTTCCAAGATTTTAGGTTCCCCCCCTCCAACTCCCCCAATGTCATCAGATCCGGTCGGGATTTAAAATAAGAGCTCTGAGACACAATATCATTCCAAACATCAAATTTCATTAAGATCCAATCACCCGCTCATAAGTTAAAAATACTTCATTTTTTTCTATTTCTTCCGAATTAACCGGCCCCCCACTCCCCCCCCAGATGGTCAAATCGGGAAAACGACTATTTCTAATTTAATCTGGTCCCTTCCCTGATGCTTGCCAAATTTCATCGTCCTAGCTTACCTGGAAGTGCCTCAAGTAGCAAAACCGGGACTTTAGGTTTCCCCCGTCCAACTCCCCCCAATGTCATCAGATCCGGTCGGGATTTAAAATAAGAGCTCTGAGACACAATATCATTCCAAACATCAAATTTCATTAAGATCCAATAACCCGCTTATAAGTTAAAATTACTTTATTTTTTTCTATTTTTGCGAATTAACCGGCCAAACCCCCCCCCCCCCAGATGGTCAAATCGGGAAAACGACTATTTATAATTTAATCTGGTCCGGTCCCTGATACGCTTGCCAAATTTCATCGTCCTAGCTTACCTGGAAGTGCCTAAAGTAGCAAAACCGGGACCGACAGACAGACCGACAGAATTGGCGATTGCTATATGTCACTTGGTTAATACCAAGTGCCATAAAAATATATACAGCTATGTTAGAAAACATACGTATCCAGAGACAGTCCTTCAGGGTTAGCTTGCCACCAGAATTTCAGTGTTATGAGCAATTTCGTTGCGATACACCTTTCATCTTCTCCTTTCATGATTATAAAATTCTGTACCCCTTCTCCAAAAAAATTTCTGACTTAAATACCCTTGTTTTAAGGCCGTATCCAAGCTTTCTTTCGGTGAGGGGTTTTACACAAGATTTTTTTCGGGGGGGGGGAGGTAAAAAACTTCAAAAAACGCATAAGCAATTTGTTTATATTCATTTTTTTACGTTTTAACGAGTCGGACAAACATTTCAGGGAGTTAAAACAATTACACCCTGGATACGGACTTGCCTGGTTTATAAAAGGATAAAGATCCTCCTGAGCCATTGCTGGCACAGAGAGCGTCGAGTCGACTTTTCAGTTGCTGGATCTTTTTTACAGAGACAAGTAGCAAGCTTGCCAGCAAACCTTGCTGAGGGGGGGGGGACCGAACTTTGGGTCTCGTATTGCCAAGCAGAGCATGGCTTGGCATGGCTACAACAATCCTGGTCTATACGGCTATCTAATCAATAGTACCTTTTGGGGCTTCGGAAATCCAATGCAGCATTCTTGCACGCTACTGCTTATTATCAAAGGTATTCCGGAAACACAGGAATATGGACAGGGTGATGCTGAAGGTAATTGTCAAGAAGAAGAGGCAAAATTAAGGGGAGGGTTTATATATATATATATATATATATATATATATATATATATATATATATATATATATATATATATATATATATATCTATATATCTATATATATAAAAATAAGTTGTCTGTGGATGGATGTGTGGATGGATGTGTCAGGTGACGTCATGTTCCGGCTGACGTCATGAAATTAGTTGCCGTCATTTTTGCTTTGAAGGTGACGTCATTCAAGTTATATAAGACATATGTTCGCCGTCATGTTTCGGCTGACGTCATGAAATTAGCTGCCATCATTTTTGCTTTGAAGGCATCATTTTTGCTTTGAAGGCGTGACGTCATTCAAGTTATATAAGACGGATGTTCGTGTAGAATTCTATTAATGCTTAAGTTTATAATGACTGATGAAGATGCTCAAAGAGTCTATGCCAGAAAACTTGCTGGTGATAGAGAAAGTCAGAAAAGAAAGCGTGCCGAGGAACTACCAGAGCAACGCGAAAGCAGACTTGCTGCTAAAAGAGAAAGTGAAAAAAGAAAGCATGCCGAGGAACTACCAGAGCAACGCAGAAGCAGACTTGCTGCTAAAAGAGAATGTGAAAAAAGAAAGCATGCCGAGGAACTACCAGAGCAACGCAGAAGCAGACTTGCTGCTAAAAGAGAATGTGAAAAAAGAAAGCGTGCCGAGGAACTACCAGAGCAACGCGAAAGCAGACTTGCTGCTAAAAGAGAAAGTGAAAAAAGAAAGCATGCCGAGGAACTACCAGAGCAACGCGAAAGCAGACTTGCTGCTAAAAGAGAAAGTGAAAAAAGAAAGCATGCCGAGGAACTACCAGAGCAACGCAGAAGCAGACTTGCTGCTAAAAGAGAATGTGAAAAAAGAAGGCGGGCCGAGGAATTACAAGAACAGCAAGAAATCAGGCTTGCTGCTGATAGAGAAAGTAAGAAAAGAAAGCGTGCCGAGGAATCAGAGCAATCTGAAAGTTATCGCCTGGCATTCAGGTACAACCCAGTCGATGATTATAGCTTGAGTAGCTGTGTTCAAATCGGGACAATGTCTAAAATTTGTCCCTATTGCAAGGCCTTGAAATTCAATGGTGAAACAATGGGAATGTGTTGCGCCTCAGGAAAAGTTAAACTTCCTCTATTGGCTGCACCACCAGAGCCATTGAAGACTTTCCTTACTGGAACTACGTCAGAATCTAAGCGTTTTTTGTCAAAAATCAGACAATACAACTCATGTTTCCAAATGACGTCGTTTGGAGCCCAAATCGAAAATCCAGATCAATTTATGTCTACTTTCAAAGTAAAAGGGCAAATTTATCATAAAGCAGGGTCCCTTCTACCATTATTAGGCGAGAATCATAAATTTTTACAATTGTACTTCATCAGTGATAGAAATTCTGAATTGAATGCACGTTGCGAAATTTCTCCCAACGTTGAAAGGACAATCGTTTCCCAATTGCAACATCTTTTCCACGAAAATAATAATTTAGTGCGTCTGTTCAAAACAGCCATCGATTTGATGCCTACTGATACTCATAAAATTGTTATTTCCGCTGACAAAACGCCTCCTGGCCAACATGTGCGTAGATACAATGCTCCGACTATCGACGAAGTGGCAATCGTTATGGTCGGTGATCAGTTTTTACCTCGAGATATTATTCTACATAAGCGAAACGCCCAGTTGTTAAGAATTGCTGAAACTCATCGATGCTACGATGCCCTACAATATCCTATCATTTTTTGGGATGGAGCCGACGGCTATCACTTTAATATTAAATTGATGAATCCAGCCACTAACAAAGAAATGAATAAGAAATGCAGTGCAATGCATTATTATTCCTATAGACTAATGATTCGGCAGGATGAAGAAAATTATATTTTAAAATGCCGTGAATTGTTTCACCAATTTGTCGTGGATATGTATGCAAAAATTGAATCAGAACGTTTGCTATATATCCGCCTGAATCAGACCAAGCTCCGCTCTGAACAATACATTCATTTGCGAGATGCAGTTATAAATGACGGTAATACCACAAACGTTGGAAGATTAACAATTTTACCTTCGTCATATGCTGGCAGTCCACGTCATATGCATGAATATGCTCAAGATGCTATTGCGTATGTTCGTCTCTATGGTCGTCCAGATTTATTTATTACATTTACATGTAATCAATCTTGGGACGAGATACTGCAGCTTTTACTTCAAGGACAATCGGCGGTTCATAGGCATGACATTACGGCACGTGTCTTCCGGCAAAAGTTGAAATCACTGATAAACTACCTTGTAAAACATGAAGTGTTTGGTTCAGTGCGATGCTGGATGTACTCAGTGGAATGGCAAAAACGAGGTTTGCCACACGCACATATACTAGTCTGGCTACATAAAAAAATTACTTCAAACGAAATTGATGATGTGATTTCCGCTGAAATACCTGATAAAAATGTCGATAAGGGGTTACATGATATTATTGTAAAAAATATGATACATGGACCTTGCGGTGCACTGAACGAAAATTCACCATGCATGGCCAAAGTTTTACGTAGTTAATTTGTATTGTATCTATCTATCTATCTATCTATATAAAAACGAGTTGTGTGTATGCATGTTTGTTTGTTTGTAAAAAGAACGTTTGCATATGACGTCATTATTAGTACATACGGCTTTGTATATGGACAGACAATGGGAAAGCCAAGAATGTTGTATATTCGCAATTTTTACGTAGTTTGAAACACATATATAAATCTATCTATATTCACAGGTGGGACACAGGGACACAACTACAATGGCGCGTAACTAATATGGCGCGTAACTAATGTGGCGCGTAACGACTTACGCGCGCGGGGGGGCTTGGGGGGGGCGCGAAGCGCCCCCACCAACTAGGTGTTGGGGTGGCGCGAAGCGCCACCCCAACAGCTAGTATTATATATATATATATATATATATATATATATATATATATATATATATATATATATATATATATATATATATATATATATATATATATATCTATATATATAAAAATAAGTTGTCTGTCTGTCTGTCTGTGGATCAGGTGACGTCATGTTTCTGTGTCGGCTGACGTCATGTTTTCGACTGACGAAATTACAGACCGGGACATCGGGACACAAATGACGACCGGGACACCGGCACAAAGGGAATATAAATGACGACCGGGACACAAGGAATGTTCGATTAGCAATCACCATCAACAAAGCACCGGGATACAAATGACGACCGGGACACAGGGAGTATAAATGATGACCAGGACATAAGTAAAAAAAATTAAAAACTAAAAAAAAGGTAAAAACTACAAAAAAACTAAAAAGAAAAAAAAAACTAAAAACTAATAAAAAACTAAAAAAGCTAAAAAGCTAAAAAAAACTAAAAAAGAAAATAGAATGAAAACGGAAAAAAAAATGAAAAATAAAGGAGAAAAACAAAACTAAAAAAAAGAAAAAAAACTAAAAAAAGGTAAAAAACTAAAACCTAAAAAAAGACCAATTCAAAAACGAATGTATATACAGACCGGGACACAGGGAATATAAATGACAACCAGGACACTCAAAGAGAAATTACAGACCGTGACACCGGAACACAAATGACGACCGAGACAAAAATGACGACCGGGACACCGCGACACAGGGAATATAAATTACGACCGCGACACTCAAAGAGAAATTACAAACTGGGACACCGGGACACAAATGACGACCGGGACACAGGGAAACAACAACAACGGGGACGCCGGGGGGCACAGGGGGATATATAAATGACGACAGGGACACAGGGAATGTTCGATTAGCAATCACCATCAACAAAGCTCAAGGGCAATCATAAGAATAATGAGGTATAGATCTGAACTCAGATTGTTTTTCCCATGGACAATTATATGTTGCATGTTCAAGAGTCGGTAAACCTGACAATCTATTTATATGCACAGACAATGGGACAGCCAAGAATGTTGTACATTCGCAAGTTTTACGTAGTTAAAAATATATATATATATATATATCTATATTCACAGGTGGGACACAGGGACGCAACTACAATGGCGCGTAACGACTTGCGCGCGCGGGGGGGCGCGAAGCGCCCCCACCAACTAGGTGTTGGGGTGGCGCGAAGCGCCACCCCAACAGCTAGTATAAAAATAAGTTGTCTGTCTGTGGATGTGTGGATGGATGTGTGGATGGATGTGTCAGGTGACGTCACCTGAAAAAACTGGATTAGGTGACGTCAAAACTGAAAAAACTAAAAAAAGGCAAAAACTACAAAAAAAAAACTAAAAACTAATAAAAAAAATAAAAAAGCTAAAAAACTAAAAAAACTATAAAGGTAAAAACCAATAAAAAACTAAAAAAAAACTGAAAAAACTAAAAAAAGGCAAAAACTACAAAAAAAAACTAAAAACTAATAAAAAAAGTAAAAAAGCTAAAAAACTAAAAAAACTAAAAAAACTGAAAAAAGGTAGAAAAAAAAAAAAATAAAAAATAAAAAAAAACTAAAAAAAAGGAAAAAACTGAAAAATAAGCTAAAATAAAGGTAAAAACCAATAAAAAACTAAAAAAAAAAAGGAAAAAACTAATAAATGACGACACTCAAAGAGAAAGCGACCAGGACAAAAGGAATGTTCGATTAGCAATCAACAAAGCACCGGGACACAGGGAGTATAAATGACGACCAGGACATAAGTAAAAAAAAAAACTATCTATATATATAAAAATAAGTTGTCTGTGGATCTGTGGATCGTGGATCAGGTGACGTCACCTGAAAAAACTGGATCAGGTGACGTCAAAACTGAAAAAACTAAAAAAAGGCAAAAACTACAAAAAAAACTAAAAACTAATAAAAAAAATAAAAAAGCTAAAAAACTAAAAAAAATAAAAAAAGGCAAAAACTACAAAAAAAAACTAAAAACTAATAAAAAAGCTAAAAAACTAAAAAAACTAAAAAAAAGGCAAAAACTACAAAAAAACTAAAAACTAATAAAAAAAATAAAAAAGCTAAAAAACTAAAAAAACTAAAAAAAGGTAAAAAACTAAAAAATAAATAACGACCGGGACACAGGGACACAACTACAACGGGGACACCGGGGGAAACAGGGGGATATAAATGACGACCGGGACAAAAAAACTAAAAAGAAATAAAAACTAAAAACTAATAAAAAAAACTAAAAAATCTAAAAATCTAAATAAGCTAAAAAAGAAAAAAAAGGAAAAAAATAAAGGAGAAAAACAAAACTAAAAAACGAATGTATATACAGACCGGGACACCGGGATACAAATGATGACCGGGACCCGGGACACAGGGAATATAAATGACGACCGGGACACAGGGACACAACTACAACGGGGACACCGGGGGAAACAGGGGGATAACCTGACAATCTATTTATATGCAAAGCCAATGGGACAGCAAAGAATGTTGTATATTCGCAAGTTTATATAACATAGGGACACAACTACAATGGCGCGTAACTATTATGGCGCGTAACGACTTACGCGCGCGCGGGGGCTTGGGGGGGGCGCGAAGCGCCCCCACCAACTAGGTGTTGGGGTGGCGCGAAGCGCCACCCCAACAGCTAGTATATATATATATATATATATATATATTATATATATATATATATATATATATATATATATATATATATATATATATATATTGACATGATCACTTCTGCAGCCCTTGTCTTTCCAGGGAACTGGCCTCAGTCCCACTGTCCTCTTACCCATTTCCTCTTGTGCAAAATTGAAAAGGTGAATCTGAATTGATGCTTCAACCGACGTTGTCTTTCGAAGCTTTACAAGTTGATAGGTATCCCGTATTTCATGTATAGAACAGTAGAAGAAATCTTGGCATTTCATCGTTAGGAATATGAAAAAACAAAACCCCAAATAAAATGAGGTGAACTATATGATAAATATAAGAATATTATTCAGAGGAATTGTCTTGAGATCATTTTGGGTACCCATTTTACCGACTGTATTTCAAACAATAAGCTTTGCAAAAAATGCGACTGAATTCCATGTTTTAGGGCTATAATGACAGAAAGGCTGAGATGACTAGGACAGGTTTTGCTGATGAAAGATAAGAAACTGCCAAAGATCTTCCTTTTTTGGCATAGAGTCAAACGGCGAATGGGGTGAGAAGAAGTCGGAAAGATTTCAATGAACTTCCTGGGAGGGAGTAAAGAGAAAAGCTTTAAATAATTTGAGTTAGAGGAGGAGAGTGTGCATCTGTGTTGGCCACAGGTGACTTGGTGCTATAGTAAATTGTTAGTAGTAGTTGGGGCTTTCCCCCTTTTCTTTTAAGATAAATGACCCGTTTCCCTCTTCATTAAATTTGTTTAGTTTCGAAGGACAGGCAAAACTATCATTTCCAAGCCGGTAATCTCATACGAAGTAAACTTAAGGGCTAAAATTTATTTCTGTCTTGTCTGACCTTGGCCATTGATACATAATGTTATTAAAAAACAGCTTGTGAATTTAAAGCCCTCATTTATAGGATTGTCAGGGTCATTCTCCCACACCAGGTTCCTTGGTGTTAAACCAGTGACTTTGTAGTTAGTCCGTTTAGAGAGTTCACATATAGAAATCGTAGATACATGTTTTGTCGGAGTTGACATTCGGAAATTAAAAGCGAGTTATTTTCTCCAACTGTGTGAAATCATTTTTTCCCCGAACCCTGGGAGGTTAAGTAAAGAGTTTTCGAGAAGTACCGTCATTGATATATCGATAGGAGGGCCCGTTTAACCTTGAAAGGGATATTACTACTGCTACTTCTACTACTAACTACTCATCACAGCAAAAAACCGCTTGAGGCCAACACAGCGATGCACACTCCTCCTCTCTCCCAATTTATTCAAAACCTCTCACATTACAACCTCCCAGGAAATTCCCATTTCCTTTAAATCTTTCTTTATGACATCCTCCCACCCCAAACAAGGACGACCTACTTTCCGTTTAGCCCTAGACAGTTGGTCGAAAAGGACAATCTTTGGCTATCTGACATTCTTCATCCACAGAACGTGCCATAACCATCTCAACCTTTCTTTCATTATAGCCCTAGAAAATGGGATTGAGCCAGTTTTTGGTGCATCCTACTGTCTGGAATACGGTCAGTACGGTACCCAGAACAGTCCGTAGGCAGTTTCTCTGAAATACATGTAGTAAATCTTCATCCGCTTTCTGGAGCGCCCATGCTTCAGAGCCACATATTTGACTACTGTCATCACTGAACCTTCCAATATTGTAATCTTGGTTTGCAGACTTATCTTCCTATTCTTCTAAACTTTTATTAAGTGTGATGAAACAATACCCTGAGCCATGGCTGTTCTACTTTTACCATCTTTACTGCTCCCACCACCTTTACTAATAATACTACCAAGGTAAGTGTAACTGCCCACCTGATCAACCTTTTCGTTACCCAACGTTACCCTTTCATCTTCACTTATTCCTAGCCTTAGTGACTTAGTCTTCTTAAAATTAATTTTCAAAGCTATTCTAGCATCATGAACTCGCAAAACTTCTAAAAGTTTATTCAATTAGCTCACACTTTCATCTAAGATACTTAAACCATCAGCATAATCTAGGTCCAGGAGAGTTTTTCCTCCCCATTTGATTCCGTGGTATCCCATTGCCTTTACTATGTTCCTAAAGACGAAGTCAATCAAAATGATTCATATAAAGGGGGATAGAACACAACCCTGCTTAATAAAACCAGCTGCTAACCTCATTTCCTACCTTAACCGCAGCAGTGTTATTCTTGTACATATCACTAATAACTTTAACGATTGAATAATATCACAATCATGTATCACTATCACATATCACTAAACAATGATTGAATAAGTGAAAAACAATGATTCATATAAAAGGGGATAGAACACAACCCTGCTTGATAAAACCAGCTGCTAACCTCATTTCCTACCTTAATCCCATCAGTGTTATTCTCGTACATAGCACTAATCCCTTTGATGTATTTGTCTAGTATACCATACAAGGATAAGATCTTTGCTAAAGCTTTTCTACCAGCATAATTGAACGCTTGATCATAATCTATAAAACTGAGGACCAATGATGTTTGACAACTTAGGCACTTCTCAATTATTAACCTAAGAGTGAAAATTTGGTCGACACATCCTCTACCTTTTCTAAAGCCGCACTGCTCTTCCCTTAGAACTTTGTTTACAGTATCTCTCAGTCTAAAAACTATCATATTACTAAGTAATTTGCTACCTACAGATACCAGACTAATGCCTCGATAATTACAACACTCACTCTTATCACCTTTTCTATACAGTGGTTTAATTAAGGTTTTCATAAAATCGTAAGGTACTTCCCTTTTTTCAAAAATCATATTCATAATATTCAGTAGCTTATTTCTAACCTCAGAGACACCATATTTAAGAAACTCGTTTGCCAATCTATAAGCACCTGTAGCATTATTATTTTTTAAACCTTTTAGTACTACTACTACTAATAATAACTCACTGCTTCGCCAAACCACCTGAGGCCAACAAAGCTAAGCACGCTCCTCCTCCAACCTAATCTATTCAAGGCCTCCCTTTTTAACTCTCCCAGGAAGTTCCCATTTTCTTTAAATCTTTATTTATGTCATCCTCCCAACCCAGACAAGAACGACCTGCTTTCCGTGTAGCCCCAGACGGTTGGCCAATAAAGACAATCGTCGGCAATCAGTCATCCTTCATCCGCAGAACGTGGCCTAGCCATCTTAACCTTTCTTTCATTATAGCCCTAGAAAGCGGGATTGAACCACATTTTTCGTACAAGCTACTGTTTGAAATACGGTCAGTCAGCGGGGTACCAAGAACAATCCATAGGCAATTTCTCTGGAAAACTTCTAGTAATTTTTCATCTGCTTTTCGGAGAACCCACGCTTCAAAGCCATATTTGACCACTGTCATTACTGTAGCTTCCAATATTTTAATCTTGGTCTGCAGACTTATCTTTCTATTCTTCCAAACTTTTTTAACTGTGAAAAAACACCCTGAGCCTTACCTATTCTACTTTTAACATCTTCGCTGCTCCCACCGTCTTTACTAATAATACTACTAAGGTAAGCGAAGCTGCCAACCTGATCAATCTTTGCGTTACTCAAAGCCACCTTTTCATCTTCACTTATTCTCAGCTTTAGTGACTTAGTCTTTGTCACATTAATTTTCAAGCCTATTTTAGCACCCTGAACTCACAAAACCTCTAAGAATTCATTCATTTTGCTCACACTTTCATCTAATATGCTTAAATCATCAGCATAATCTAAGCCCAGGAGCGTTTTTCCTCCCCATTCGGTTCCGTGGTCTCCAATTGCCTTTCCTGTGCTCCTTAAGACAAAGTCCATCAAAATGACCCGTATAAAAGGGGATAGAACTTGCAAATTCTTGCTCACGAAACACTGTGGTGACATAGGTTGTTGCAGAGTTGGCCAAAGGTTCGGCTAATTAAAGGTAGTTTCAGATAGTTTGCTGCAGAGTTGGCCAAAGGTTCGGCTAATTAAAGGTAGTTTCAGATAGGTTGTTGCAGAGTTGGCCAAAGGTTCGGCTAATTAAAGGTAGTTTCAGATAGTTTGCTGCAGAGTTGGCCAAAGGTTCGGCTAATTAAAGGTAGTTTCAGATAGGTTGTTGCAGAGTTGGCCAAAGGTTCGGCTAATTAAAGGTAGTTTCAGATAGTTTGCTGCAGAGTTGGCCAAAGGTTCGGCTAATTAAAGGTAGTTTCAGATAGTTTGCTGCAGAGTTGGCCAAAGGTTCGGCTAATTAAAGGTAGTTTCAGATCGGTTGTTGCAGAGTTGGCCAAAGGTTCGGCTAATTAAAGGTAGTTTCAGATAGTTTGCTGCAGAGTTGGCCAAAGGTTCGGCTAATTAAAGGTAGTTTCAGATAGTTTGCTGCAGAGTTGGCCAAAGGTTCGGCTAATTAAAGGTAGTTTCAGATAGGTTGTTGCAGAGTTGGCCAAAGGTTCGGCTAATTAAAGGTAGTTTCAGATAGTTTGCTGCAGAGTTGGCCAAAGGTTCGGCTAATTAAAGGTAGTTTCAGATAGGTTGTTGCAGAGTTGGCCAAAGGTTCGGCTAATTAAAGGTAGTTTCAGATAGTTTGCTGCAGAGTTGGCCAAAGGTTCGGCTAATTAAAGGTAGTTTCAGATAGGTTGTTGCAGAGTTGGCCAAAGGTTCGGCTAATTAAAGGTAGTTTCAGATAGTTTGCTGCAGAGTTGGCCAAAGGTTCGGCTAATTAAAGGTAGTTTCAGATACATACTGGTTGTAGTATTAGCGCGCAAAGAAACTGTAGAGTCTTCGAAATCTCCAAGGCATCCAGAACAAACAGTAGTAGTAAAGCACTATTCCTAAATTTTGAATGGCGAGATGGGGTGAATACCCCCTCATTCTGTGTACGTGCTTACCATGTTCATATAGCTAAGAAGGTGAGCCCAGTGGTTTTAACTATTATTAAATAAAAATGATTGTCAAAACAATATATTTTAGATATCAAATACTGTTCAAGATCATGTCCTCTTCTACCACCAGGCACAATTGGACCCTGTATTGAACTGTGTGGAGATGGATGCCCTCCAAGTGAAGGCTGTTGTTCAAACGGATGTGGCCACACATGTCAGCCGCTTAGAGCAGTTGAAGGATATGGAGATCAATGTCCCAAAGACCCCAGAATTAAAAATGGTTTGTCTTTCTTTTCCTGTATCTAAGCGATATAATGCAGTACCAAAGAACCATCATGAGCTTTGAACCGAACAAGAAAACGATAAATACCCTGCCCCCCCCCAAAAAAAAAATTAAAAATAAAACATTAAACATAGTAGAAAGTAATAAGCTTACCTAAGCTATGGATACCAGGTCATGATTTTGTTTGAACAGTAATTTAGACCGGAGCTGTGTTTGTCATCATCAGGTTCAAATTTAAATCTCATGCCAGAAATAAATCACCAAATAAAATAAAACTAAAATCTCTTTCATATGATCAAGTTCAGCCTTCAGCTCAAAATCAGGAGAACACACTACAAACGCTCTATCAACCAACGAATAGACTATAGAATTTTTGACTATAAAAATGGCACTAGAACTTTTAATTTCCGTTAGAATGAGCCCTTTCGCGACATTTTAGGACCACTGAGTCGATACGATCACCCCTGGAAAAAAAACAAATAAACACGCATCCGTGATTTGTCTTCTGGCAAAAAATGCGAAATTCCACATTTTTGTAGATAGGGGCTTGAAACTTCTACAATAGGGTTCTCTGATACGCTGAATCTGATAGAACTTGCAAATTATCGTTAATATTGTAGAACTTTTAGGGGGTGTTTCCCCCTATTTTCTAAAATGAGGCAAATTTTCTCAGGCTCGTAACTTTTGATGGGCAAGACTAATCTTGATGAAACTTATATATTTAAAATTAGCATTAAAATGTGATTCTTTTGATGTAACTATTGGTATCAAAATTCCATTTTTTAGAGTTTCGGTTACTATTGAGCCAGGCCGCTCCTTACTACAGTTCGTTACCACGAACTGTTTGATTAATATCAAACAGTTCGTTGTAACGAGCTGTAGTTTTTTTTATTTTTTTTTACAAAAGAACAAATGAGGTTATTAAAAGAGTTGTTTGTCTTTCCAGAGATTGAATTTTCTTCAGTAGATTTATCGCTCAGCATCAGCGTTGCCAACACTTTGAGACAAGCTGCACCACTCCTCTAACCAAATTATACCATGAAGATTATTGTGGTAAAATTATTACATTCTACGGCAGTTTACATCAAATTTGCACAAATGCTGAAATAAACCGAAAAGATAGCAACCTTTTTTCCGCTCACATTTTCATCCTCTCTAAAATCTGATTTTAGTTTGACTGAAAAACCGACGATTCTGACGAAAAACATTGAAATTCGTGGAGATTCCTCTTTGTCTCGAGTTTGTGTTCAAATAAACATCGCTTTTTCTTTTGCTTATTTTCTTAAGAGCCGACTGGAGAAACAATTCTAAAGAATATCAGTTAACCAAACGAGTACAACAAAAATATGCTTTCGCTAATCAGAGAATGAAGCTCGCTCTTAGCTATTTCGTCACAGTAGCAACTGTCGTTGGCGGGAAATCCATAAAAAGCAATTGCTTCTGAAGTTTATCAAACAGTTCGTGGTAACGAACTGTAGTAAGGAGCGACCCGGCTGAATAGTAACCGAAACTCTAAAAAATGATATTTTGATACCAATAGTTACATAAAAAAATCGTATTTTAATGCTGATTTTAAATATATAATTTTCATCAAGTTTAGTCTTACCGATCAAAAGTTACGAGCCTGAGAAAATTTGCCTCAGTTTGCTAAATAGGGGAAACACCCCCTAAAAGTTCTACAATATTAACGAAAATCACACCATCAGATTAAGCGTATCAGAGAACCCTGTTGTAGAAGTTTCAAGCCCCTATCTACAAAAATGTGAAATTTCGCATTTTTTGCCAGAAGACAAATCATGGATGCGACTTTTTTTGTTGTTCTTTCTTTTCTTTTTTTTTTTTTTTTTTTTTTTTTTTAGAACTTTCAAAAGGCGAAGACGCCGACAAAAGAAAAATCAATCTTTTGTCAAAGACAAGGAAGAATAAATCAGCATTATTGGCAATGGTATTTCCCATGTGTTTAATATTTTATAGTCAGTTGCCAGCTTTAAATTTTAAGCTTTTTCTAGTAGGAGAATAGTTGAAAATGACGACTTGTTTTGTTACGATCGTTTTGGTTCTATTTTTAGTGAAAAGTGAAGCTTACAATTATGGTAGTATCATAACTATGGCGGTAATTTTCTAAATTCACAACCTATAGTTATATAGGCCAACTCATAGTTCATAACTGAGGTTGTAAGTTTCTTAGATTATAACTCATAATTTCCCCATGGTTTCTTGGGATTTCTGGCAAAAGTAGGAAATTTATTAAGAATCTAGATACATGTGTGAAGCCTTTTTGAGGGATTTTGCAGCATGCAATTATCCGATCAAGTCACTGCCCAATTACTAACCCATTTTCTGTCCAAGTTTTTACCCTTTTTGAAGTAATTAGCAATTGTAATGTTATTTTTTTTGTAAAGAGAGTTTGCTTTCCACAGCAAAATCGAATCATCCTTGATATTAGAGCGTTTATCCCCCCTTTTCAGGATAAAGTACAGCTTTTAATGGATCAATTTTGGAAACTATCGTTTTTCATTAAAATCTACGTTTTTGCAATAGAAGAACTACCCCCTTAGTACCCATATTGCACTGTCAACCCTAAAATTTCCCTTTCAGTGGGATATAATAGATTAATCACTGGTTCTAAATCGCTATGAACACAATTTGAGCCTAAAACGTACTTTTGAGGTTTCAGTCTTCTTCCCCCCATCCGCTACAATACTACAGATTAAAGTTAATCTGTATTTTCCGACATACGTGCATTTTGCATTATTAAATAAAAAAAAGTGCTACTTTATATCTGCTGTTTCGAAGGTTTTGCCCCCCCCCCGAAAAAATTCTTACGTACGTGCCTGGTTCATAGCTATAGTGGTAAGTTTAAGATCCAACTATACACTCATAACTCATAGCTACGATGGTAACATAATGGGTATTTTTCGTTTCAAGGGTGCGAGGATTTTTTTTTTCACATGGCAGTTGATCATTGCGGTCTTTTTCCTTTACAATCACAAAAGGCTCCGTGAAATAGAATTTCAGCTTTAATTGAAAGTTTGCAGTTAGTTTTATTTTAGTAAAATTAATGATAGATTTTTCACCATAAATTTCCTTATATATCACCATAAATCACCTGGGAAAAATGTATTTTTCCCAGGTAACATATCTCCATAAATTTGTTTATATTTATATTTTTGACGTATGAAAACAAAGAAAGGGAATAAAAAATGAAAAGAGAAAAAACAAATAGGTGAAAAAACGAGGATTTTATCAGCCAGTAGCTAAATATGAAAAACAAGCAAATATTTCGACAAGGACCTCCGCCAAGTCGTCCTCAGTGCTCAAAAAAAAAGAAACAAAGAAGAAAACAACAGCAAAATCTAACCTTTATAAGTGAACTACACGAGAGGAAGAAAGACACTGACTCAACCAACAAAAACCAAGTTTAAATCAATGAAAGAGAAGTTACCAATTAGATTGAATAAGTATCCTTTGCCTTGCAACAGATTTCGCCTGTCTACAATTTCGGTTTTCATTAGATATGCGGACAGGTTGTCTTAAATTAGATTGGGCAAAAGTATTCATAGAGTCTTTTAATATTGAATTATTATAAATTGGACTTAAGGAAATATCTCCCGTGTCTCTATTTATAACCAAATTTCTATTTATATGTTTTTTTTTATCTCAATTGCCTCTTTAAAAGATTGCGGTAGACCATTTACGGTAGATATTAAAGTTGCCTCTTCAAAAAGAACTAAATGGTAAGGATTTTCATATATATGCTGGGCCAGAGCTGAATCACAGTTGTCATTTTTATTTTCCAATCTCAGGGACTTATCTATTGAAATTTTGTGTTCTTACAATCGTTCCCCTAGTTGTTGATTGGTCCTTCCAATGTAAAATTTTCCACATGAACAGGGGACTCTGCAGACACCACTACCAAGTATAGGGTCCGTTTTATCCTTTCCCGAGTTGAAAAAATGTTTAACCTTTTGTTCAGTTTTGAAAGAAACAGAGAGATTATGTTTTTTTAAAATTTTTCCAAGTTTGTCTCTGAGTTTCGAGACGTATGGTAATGTAGTGAAAGTTTTTTTCTCAATTGCCAGTGTACCTGAATCAAGGGGGACGGGCTTCCTGTTTTCCTGTTTTATCTTTTTTAATCGTCTATCTATTATATTTTCAATGAGGTTGATTGGGTAGCCATTGCAGAATAGAATATCTTTAACATAATCTAACTCGGATTTTACATGATTACGTGAACATATTTTTAGAACCCTGTCGACTAAAGAAATTACTACCCCTCTTTTTACACAAGGAGGGTGATTTGACGAGAAAAGTAGATACCGATCATTATGGGTTGGCTTTCTATATATAGAACAATCCAGGCTAGGAATATTTTTTATAATTAAAACACCCAAGAAAGGGAGCTTTCCTGAATCTTCCAGTTCTATTGTAAATTGAAGATTTGAATCAAAAGAATTCAATGGATTCTTTTGATCATCCAAGAAAAGAATTCTAGGATGTTTTAATTATAAAAAATATTCCTAGCCAGGATTTTGCATTGGCTTGAATACATTCGTTTTGAGCAGCTTCCTCGGGTGTTCAAATTTCTCTTTCAACGATCTTCTTACAATTAAAAATTTGTCTTTAAACGATATTCTTAAATACCTGTGTCCTGGTCGTCATTTATATTCCCTGTGTCCCGGTCGTCATTTGTGTCCCGGTATCCCAGTCTATAATTTCTCTTTGAATGTCCCGGTCGTCATTTATATTCCCTCTGTCCCGGTCGTCATTTGTGTCCCGATCTATAATTTCTCTTTGAGTGTTTTTTCTTTTTAGTTTTTTTTGAGTTTTTTACCTTTTTTCTTTTTTCAGTTTTCTTTTTCTTCTTTATTTTTCAGCGTCACAATGAAATACATATCGCCGAACCTTTGTTTTTTTTTTAACTAAAATCTGGTAGGCATTAATGACCTTATCCAAGTCAAAATCCCAAACCCAATCATCATCGCTATCATTTTCAGTTTTGATATGTTTTGACTCTCGCTGTCCAGGTGGATTTTCATCTAACTGCGCGGTTTTACGTTCTTTAGCTTCAAGCCTGTTTTCTTACTGTTCTTGTGATTCCTCGGCACGCTTTCTTTTCTTACTTTCTCTATCAGCCGCAAGTTTTTTGGCATAGACTCTTTGAGCAGCTTCCTCGGCTGTTGCCATTGTAGGTTCTTCAGTCATTTTACAATTAAACATTTTTCCGTCCACGATCTTCTTACAATTAAAATTTTGTCTTTGAACGATTTTCTTAAATACTTTTAATGACGTCATCGTCATAACAAACATGACGACAACTAACTTCATGACAACATGATGACATGACATCACTCGACAGACCCACAGACAAAAAACTTATTTATATATATATATATATATATATATATATATATATATATATATATATATATATATATATATATATATTATAAAAGGGAATTACCACTGTCCTCGAAGCTTTACAGCCTGATAACTGTCCCTTATTTCTTGTATAGAACAATATATGAAATCTTGGCATTTCACCGTTAAAAATATGAAAAAAAAACAACAAATAAAACGAGGTGAGTTATATGATGAAAATAAGAATGTTTTTCAGAGGAATTGTCTTGGGATAATTTTGGGTACCCATTTTACTGACCGTATTTCTAACAGTTATATTTGCAAAAAATACGGCTGAATCCCATGTTTTAGGGCTACAATGACAGAAAAGTTGAGGTGACTAGGACACGTTTTGCTGATGAAAGATGAGAGACCGCCAAAGATCGTCCTTTTTCGCAATTAAATAAAAAAACTAACTTTTTTTTAACTGAAAATAAGGAGCGACATTAAAACTTAAAACGAACAGAAATTACTCCGTGTATGAAAGGGGCTGCTCCCTTCTCAACGCCCCGCTCCTTACGCTAAAGTTTGACTCTTTCTCTCAATTCTACTTTATTAAACAGTAAAAAAATTTTAGCGTAAAGGGCGGGGCGTTGAGAAGAGAACAGTCCCTTTCATACACGGATCAATGTATGAATCACTTTCATACTTTTCATCAATGCATGTTTTGATTTTGGCTCTCCGCAGACGAATAATTAAAACGAAATTTGCATATTTATTTTTTGGCTAAATGGCTTTCTCATAGTTTTGATCGAATGATTTTGAGAAAAAAGGAGCGGGGGAGGAGGGCTAGTTGCCCTCCGATTTTTTGGTTACTTAAAAAGGCAACTAGAACTTTTAAATTTTTACGAATGTTTTTATTAGTAATAGATATAAGTAACTTACAAATTAGCTTACGTAACGAACTTCTGTATTCTCATGTTTTTATTACGTATATGAAGGGGTTCACCCCCTCGTCAGTACCACGCTCTTTACACTAAAGCTTAAATTTTTCCCAATTTCTTAAGAATGACCCCTGAATCACATAAGTCGTAGAATAAACAGTTGAAATTACTAAAAATGATTTAGCGTAAAGAGCGAGATATTACGAGGAGGTGAGCCCATTGTATGCGTAATAATTTCTGTTCATATAAATTTTAATGCTTCTCCTTACTTTCAATTGAAAAACTTTTTCATATTTATTTTTTCATTGTTTTTTTTTAAATAATGCTAGAAAATCCTTCGCTCCCTTCATGAAAATTTTCTTCCCCCATGACAAATTCCTCCAAGGGAATTTCCCCTAGCATGTCCCCCCTATCAACCCCCCTCCCAACCTAAAAATCCCCCTGAAAACGTCTGTACCCTTCTAAATGACCATTACTATGTGTAAGCACTCGTCAAAGTTTGCAACTTGTGGCCCCTTTCACGGGGACTGTGGGGGAGTAAGCCTTCCCCAAAGACATATTTATAAGGTTTTTTTTACTACGCTGAATAAAATAGCTATCTCAGAATTTTGATTTGGTAACTTTGGGAAAATGATTAGCGTGGGAGGGGGCCTAGGTGCCCTCCAATTTTTGGTCACTTAAAAAGGGCACTAGAACTTTTTATTTCCTTTAGAATGAGCCCTCCGCAAGATTCTAGGACCACTGGGTCGATACGATCACCCCTGGGAAAAAAACGAAAATAAAAACAACAAACAAACAAACAAATAAACACGCATCCGTGATCTGCCTTCTGACAAAAAATACAAAATTTCACATTTTTGTAGATAGGAGTTTTGGTTACTATTGAGCCGGGTCGCTCCTTACTACAGTTCGTTACCACTAATTGTTTGATAAATGACCCGTTTCCTTCTTGATTATATTTGTTTAAATTCAAAATACAGGCTAAATTCTAAGGACAGTGTAATTTCAAAGGTCAAGCTAAACTCTCGTTGCCAAGGCAGGAATCTCATAAGAAGTGAACTAAAGAAGTAAAAATGGGGCTAAAATTTATTTCTGTCTTGTCTGATCTTGGCCATTGAAATATAATGTTATTAAAAAAAGCGTGTAGATTTGAAGCCCTCATTTATCGGGTTGGCTTTGGTCATTTTCATACACTAGGTTTCTTGGTGTTAAAATAGCGGTTTTGTAGTTAGTCCGTCTTTTTAGAGAGTTCACTTATAGAGTTCGTAGATACATGTTTTGTTGGAATTGACATTCGGAAATTAAAAGTGAGTTATTTTCTCCAACTGTGTGAAACCATTTTTTTCCCGAACCCTGGCAGGGTAGGTAAAGAGTTTTTCAGAAGTACCGTCATTAATATATCGACAGGGGGTTCCGTTTGCCCTAAAAGGGGATACTACTACTACGAGTACTAAAAACTCAGCGCAGCACAGAGCTGCCTGAGGCCAACACAGCTACGCACACTCCTTCTCAACCCAATCTATTTAAACTCTCCCTGTTTACAACCTCCAGGAAGTTCCCATTTCCTTTAAATCTTTCTTTATGACATCTTCTCACCCCTAACAAAACGACCTGCTTTCTGTTTAGCCCTGGACGGTTGGCCGAAAAGGACAACCTTCGGCAATCTGTCATCCTTCATCCGCAGAAAGTGCCCTAGCCATCTCAACCTTTCTTTCAGTATAGCCCTAGTAAGCGGGATTGAACCACTCCTTTTCGTACAACCTACTGTTTGAAATACGGTCAGTCAACCAGGTACCCAGAAGAACCCATGGGCAATTTCCCTGGAAAAAATCTAGTAAATATTAATCCGCTCTTCGGAGCGCCCATGCTTCAGACCCATATTTGACTACTGTCAATACTATACCTTCCAATATTCTAATCTTGGTTTACAGACTTATTTTCCGAACTTTATTTTAACAGTGGAATAACACACTGAGCCTTGACTATTCTACTTTTACCATCTTCACTGCTCCCATCGTCTTTACTAGATAACTGAAACACAAAGCTGATCAATCTTTTCGTTACCAAACGTCACCTTTTCTTCGTAACTTATTCCTAGCCTTGGTGACTTATTCTTATTAACAATAATTTTCCAACCTATTCTAGCACCCTGAACTCGCAAAAAACTCTAGAAGTTCATTCATTTAGCTCACACTTTCATCTAGGATGCTTAAATCATTAGCATAATCTTAGCCCAGGAGAGTTTTTCCTCCCCATTTGATTCCGTGGTCTCCTATTGCCTTTACTATGATCCTTAAGACAAAGTCCATCAAAATGATACATATAAAGGAGGATAGAACACAACCCTGCTTAGCAAAACCAGCTGCTAACCTCATTTCCTACCTAAAACCCATCAGTGTTATTCTCGTACATAGCAATAATCACTTTGATGTATTTGTCTGGTATACCATACAAGAATAAGACCTTTCCTAAAGCTCTTCTATTAACAGAATCGCACGCTTGGTCATAATCTATAAAACTGACAACCAAGGGTGTTTGACAACTTAGACCCTTCTCAATTATTAACCTAAAAGAGAAAATTTGGTCGACACAACCTCTACCTTTTCTAAAACCGCACTGTCTTTCTCTTAGAACTTTGTTTACAACATCTATCAGTCTAAAAAGTATCATATTACTAAGTAATTGGCTAATTACAGAGACCAGACTAATGCCTCGATAATGACAACAATCACTCTTATTACCTCTTTTTAATAAGGTGGTTCAATTAAGGTTTTCCTAAAATCGTTAGGTACTTCTCCTTTTCCAGAAATCATATTCATAGTATTCAGCAGCGTATTTCTAACCTCAGAGCCACCATATTTAAGAAACTCATTTACCACACTATCAGCATATGCAGCCTTATTATTTTTAATGCTTTTAGTACTGCCGCTAATTCTTCCTCACAAAACAAATCTTCCTTCACATCCAAGGTATCACAAACTTTTCCATTTTCATCTATATCTTTTCCTGCAACTGTATCTCGGTTTAGTACATTCTCAAAATGTTCCGCCCATCTTTCTTTAACTTTTCCTGTGATGACAACACTGTGGTGACACAGGTTGTTGAACCCGTGGTCAATAGGTCGGCCCTTGTAAAGGTAGTACATGTTTCAGACATACACTGGTTGCAATATTAGTGCGCAAAGAAACTATAGAGCCCTTGAAAGCACTCGATCGCGTTACTATACTCTAGGGGCACGACCAGTGACACTGATGCGGCGTCGGAGATCAAATAGCTGGTATCCCCAAGGTATCCAGTACAAACAGTAGCAGTAAAGTAGTATTTCCAAACTTTTTATAGCGGGATGAGAGTAAATACTCCTTCATTCTATTTACGTGCTCACGTTGTTCAAATTGCTAAGAGGGCGAACCCAATGGTTTTAACTATTATTAAATATAAATGACTGTCAAAATAATATATTTTAGATATCAAATACTGTTCAAGATCATGCCCTATCCTACCACCCGGCACTATTGGACCCTGTATTGAACTGTGTGGAGATGGATGCCCTCCAGGTGAAGGCTGTTGTTCAAACGGATGTGGTCACACATGTCAGCCGCTTAGACCAGTTAAAGGATATGGAGATCAATGTCCCAAGGACCCGACAGTTAAAAATGGTTAGTCTTTCTTTTGCTGTATCTAAGCAATACAATACAGTCCCAAAGAACCTTCATGAACTTTGAACCAAACAAGAAAATGATAACTACCCCCCCCCAAAAAAAAAAGAATCGGTAATAATGGTAGAAAGCAATAAGCTTATCAAAGCTATGGTTGTCAGGTCTTGATTTTGTTTCAACGATGTTTTCGACCGAAGCTGTGTTTGTCATCATGGGGTTCAAATTGAAATCTCTAACCAGAAAATAAATCACTAAACAAAATAAAACTGAAATCACTTGAAAAACACTAATAATGAGCCGAACCTGGAATTATTGTTGTGACATGGCCAGAATTTTGGTAGAGGCGTTGATGTTGGCGTTGATGATACTACCAATTATGGTAGTATCATAACTATGGCGGTAATTTTCTAAATTCACAACCTATAGTTATATAGGCCAACTCATAGTTCATAACTGAGGTTGTAAGTTTCTTAGATTATAACTCATAATTTCCCCATGGTTTCTTGGGATTTCTGGCAAAAGTAGGAAATTTATTAAGAATCTAGATACATGTGTGAAGCCTTTTTGGGGGATTTTGCAGCATGCAATTATCCGATCAAGTCACTGCCCAATTTTCTGTCCAAGTTTTTACCCTTTTTGAAGTAATTAGCAATTGTAATGTTATTTTTTTTGTAAAGAGAGTTTGCTTTCCACAGCAAAATCGAATTATCCTTGATATTAGAGCGTTTATCCCCCCTTTTCAGGATAAAGTACAGCTTTTAATGGATCAATTTTGGAAACTATCGTTTTTCATTAAAATCTACGTTTTTGCAATAGAAGAACTACCCCCTTAGTACCCATATTGCACTGTCAACCCTAAAATTTCCCTTTCAGTGGGATATAATAGATTAATCACTGGTTCTAAATCGCTATGAACATAATTTGAGCCTAAAACGTACTTTTGAGGTTTCAGTCTTCTTCCCCCCATCCGCTACAATACTACAGATTAAAGTTAATCTGTATTTTCCGACATACGTGCATTTTGCATTACTAAATAAAAAAAAGTGCTACTTTATATCTGCTGTTTCGAAGGTTTCCCCCCCCCCCCCCGAAAAAATTCTTACGTACGTGCCTGGTTCATAGCTATAGTGGTAAGTTTAAGATCCAACTATACACTCATAACTCATAGCTACGATGGTAACATAATGGGCATTTTTCGTTTCAAGGGTGTGAGGATTTTTTTTTTCACATGGCAGTTGATCATTGCGGTCTTTTTCCTTTACAATCACAAAAGGCTCCGTGAAATAGAATTTCAGCTTTAATTGAAAGTTTGCAGTTAGTTTTATTTTAGTAAAATTAATGATAGATTTTTCACCATAAATTTCCTTATATATCACCATAAATCACCTGGGAAAAATGTATTTTTCCCAGGTAACATATCTCCATAAATTTGTTTATATTTATATTTTTGACGTATGAAAACAAAGAAAGGGAATAAAAAATGAAAAGAGAAAAAACAAATAGGTGAAAAAACGAGGATTTTATCAGCCAGTAGCTAAATATGAAAAACAAGCAAATATTTCGACAAGGCCCTCCGCCAAGTCGTCCTCAGTGCTCAAAAAAAAAGAAACAAAGAAGAAAACAACAGCAAAATCTAACCTTTATAAGTGAACTACACGAGAGGAAGAAAGACACTGACTCAACCAACAAAAACCAAGTTTAAATCAATGAAAGAGAAGTTACCAATTAGATTGAATAAGTATCCTTTGCCTTGCAACAGATTTCGCCTGTCTACAATTTCGGTTTTCATTAGATATGCGGACAGGTTGTCTTAAATTAGATTGGGCGAAAGTATTCATAGAGTCTTTTAATATTGAATTATTATAAATTGGACTTAAGGAAATATCTCCCGTGTCTCTATTTATAACCAAATTTCTATTTATATGTTTTTTTTTTATCTCAATTGCCTCTTTAAAAGATTGCGGTAGACCATTTACGGTAGATATTAAAGTTGCCTCTTCAAAAAGAACTAAATGGTAAGGATTTTCATATATATGCTGGGCCAGAGCTGAATCACAGTTGTCATTTTTATTTTCCAATCTCAGGGACTTATCTATTGAAATTTTGTGTTCTTACAATCGTTCCCCTAGTTGTTGATTGGTCCTTCCAATGTAAAATTTTCCACATGAACAGGGGACTCTGCAGACACCACTACCAAGTATAGGGTCCGTTTTATCCTTTCCCGAGTTGAAAAAATGTTCAACCTTTTGTTCAGTTTTGAAAGAAACAGAGAGATTATGTTTTTTTAAAATTTTTCCAAGTTTGTCTCTGAGTTTCGAGACGTATGGTAATGTAGTGAAAGTTTTTTTCTCAATTGCCAGTGTACCTGAATCAAGGGGGACGGGCTTCCTGTTTTCCTGTTTTATCTTTTTTAATCGTCTATCTGTTATATTTTCAATGAGGTTGATTGGGTAGCCATTGCAGAATAGAATATCTTTAACATAATCTAACTCGGATTTTACATGATTACGTGAACATATTTTTAGAACCCTGTCGACTAAAGAAATTACTACCCCTCTTTTTACACAAGGAGGGTGATTTGACGAGAAAAGTAGATACCGATCATTATGGGTTGGCTTTCTATATATAGAACAATCCAGGCTAGGAATATTTTTTATAATTAAAACACCCAAGAAAGGGAGCTTTCCTGAATCTTCCAGTTCTATTGTAAATTGAAGATTTGAATCAAAAGAATTCAATGGATTCTTTTGATCATCCAAGAAAAGAATTCTAGGATGTTTTAATTATAAAAAATATTCCTAGCCAGGATTTTGCATTGGCTTGAATACATTCGTTTTGAGCAGCTTCCTCGGGTGTTCAAATTTCTCTTTCAACGATCTTCTTACAATTAAAAATTTGTCTTTAAACGATATTCTTAAATACCTGTGTCCTGGTCGTCATTTATATTCCCTGTGTCCCGGTCGTCATTTGTGTCCCGGTATCCCAGTCTATAATTTCTCTTTGAATGTCCCGGTCGTCATTTATATTCCCTCTGTCCCGGTCGTCATTTGTGTCCCGATCTATAATTTCTCTTTGAGTGTTTTTTCTTTTCAGTTTTTTTTTTAGTTTTTTACCTTTTTTCTTTTTTCAGTTTTCTTTTTCTTCTTTATTTTTCAGCGTCACAATGAAATACATATCGCCGAACCTTTGTTTTTTTTTTAACTAAAATCTGGTAGGCATTAATGACCTTATCCAAGTCAAAATCCCAAACCCAATCATCATCGCTATCATTTTCAGTTTTGATATGTTTTGACTCTCGCTGTCCAGGTGGATTTTCATCTAACTGCGCGGTTTTACGTTCTTTAGCTTCAAGCCTGTTTTCTTACTGTTCTTGTGATTCCTCGGCACGCTTTCTTTTCTTACTTTCTCTATCAGCCGCAAGTTTTTTGGCATAGACTCTTTGAGCAGCTTCCTCGGCTGTTGCCATTGTAGGTTCTTCAGTCATTTTACAATTAAACATTTTTCCGTCCACGATCTTCTTACAATTAAAATTTTGTCTTTGAACGATTTTCTTAAATACTTTTAATGACGTCATCGTCATAACAAACATGACGACAACTAACTTCATGACAACATGATGACATGACATCACTCGACAGACCCACAGACAAAAAACTTATTTATATATATATATATATATATATATATATATATATATATATATATATATATATATATATATATATATTATAAAAGAGAATTACCACTGTCCTCGAAGCTTTACAGCCTGATAACTGTCCCTTATTTCTTGTATAGAACAATATATGAAATCTTGGCATTTCACCGTTAAAAATATGAAAAAAAACAACAAATAAAACGAGGTGAGTTATATGATGAAAATAAGAATGTTTTTCAGAGGAATTGTCTTGGGATAATTTTGGGTACCCATTTTACTGACCGTATTTCTAACAGTTATATTTGCAAAAAATGCGGCTGAATCCCATGTTTTAGGGCTATAATGACAGAAAAGTTGAGGTGACTAGGACACGTTTTGCTGATGAAAGATGAGAGACCGCCAAAGATCGTCCTTTTTCGCAATTAAATAAAAAAACTAATTTTTTTTTAACTGAAAATAAGGAGCGACATTAAAACTTAAAACGAACAGAAATTACTCCGTGTATGAAAGGGGCTGCTCCCTTCTCAACGCCCCGCTCCTTACGCTAAAGTTTGACTCTTTCTCTCAATTCTACTTTATTAAACAGTAAAAAAATTTTAGCGTAAAGGGCGGGACGTTGAGAAGAGAACAGTCCCTTTCATACACGGATCAATGTATGAATCACTTTCATACTTTTCATCAATGCATGTTTTGATTTTGGCTCTCCGCAGACGAATAATTAAAACAAAATTTGCATATTTATTTTTTGGCTAAATGGCTTTCTCATAGTTTTGATCGAATGATTTTGAGAAAAAAGGAGCGGGGGAGGAGGGCTAGTTGCCCTCCGATTTTTTGGTTACTTAAAAAGGCAACTAGAACTTTTAATTTTTTACGAATGTTTTTATTAGTAATAGATATAAGTAACTTACAAATTAGCTTACGTAACGAACTTCTGTATTCTCATGTTTTTATTACGTATATGAAGGGGTTCACCCCCTCGTCAGTACCACGCTCTTTACACTAAAGCTTAAATTTTTCCCAATTTCTTAAGAATGACCCCTGAATCACAAAAGTCGTAGAATAAACAGTTGAAATTACTAAAAATGATTTAGCGTAAAGAGCGAGATATTAGGAGGAGGTGAGCCCATTGTATGCGTAATAATTTCTGTTCATATAAATTTTAATGCTTCTCCTTACTTTCAATTGAAAAACTTTTTCATATTTATTCTTTCATTGTTTTTTTTTAAATAATGCTAGAAAATCCTTCGCTCCCTTCATGAAAATTTTCTTCCCCCATGACAAATTCCTCCAAGGGAATTTCCCCTAGCATGTCCCCCCTATCAACCCCCCTCCCAACCTAAAAATCCCCCTGAAAACGTCTGTACCCTTCTAAATGACCATTACTATGTGTAAGCACTCGTCAAAGTTTGCAACTTGTGGCCCCTTTCACGGGGACTGTGGGGGAGTAAGCCTTCCCCAAAGACATATTTATAAGGTTTTTTTTACTACGCTGAATAAAATAGCTATCTCAGAATTTTGATTTGGTAACTTTGGGAAAATGATTAGCGTGGGAGGGGGCCTAGGTGCCCTCCAATTTTTGGTCACTTAAAAAGGGCACTAGAACTTTTTATTTCCTTTAGAATGAGCCCTCCGCAAGATTCTAGGACCACTGGGTCGATACGATCACCCCTGGGAAAAAAAACGAAAAAAAAAACAACAAACAAACAAACAAATAAACACGCATCCGTGATCTGCCTTCTGACAAAAAATACAAAATTTCACATTTTTGTAGATAGGAGTTTTGGTTACTATTGAGCCGGGTCGCTCCTTACTACAGTTCGTTACCACTAATTGTTTGATAAATGACCCGTTTCCTTCTTGATTATATTTGTTTAAATTCAAAATACAGGCTAAATTCTAAGGACAGTGTAATTTCAAAGGTCAAGCTAAACTCTCGTTGCCAAGGCAGGAATCTCATAAGAAGTGAACTAAAGAAGTAAAAATGGGGCTAAAATTTATTTCTGTCTTGTCTGATCTTGGCCATTGAAATATAATGTTATTAAAAAAAGCGTGTAGATTTGAAGCCCTCATTTATCGGGTTGGCTTTGGTCATTTTCATACACCAGGTTTCTTGGTGTTAAAATAGCGGTTTTGTAGTTAGTCCGTCTTTTTAGAGAGTTCACTTATAGAGTTCGTAGATACATGTTTTGTTGGAATTGACATTCGGAAATTAAAAGTGAGTTATTTTCTCCAACTGTGTGAAACCATTTTTTTCCCGAACCCTGGCAGGGTAGGTAAAGAGTTTTCCAGAAGTACCGTCATTAATATATCGACAGGGGGTTCCGTTTGCCCTAAAAGGGGATACTACTACTACGAGTACTAAAAACTCAGCGCAGCACAGAGCTGCCTGAGGCCAACACAGCTACGCACACTCCTTCTCAACCCAATCTATTTAAACTCTCCCTGTTTACAACCTCCAGGAAGTTCCCATTTCCTTTAAATCTTTCTTTATGACATCTTCTCACCCCTAACAAAACGACCTGCTTTCTGTTTAGCCCTGGACGGTTGGCCGAAAAGGACAACCTTCGGCAATCTGTCATCCTTCATCCGCAGAAAGTGCCCTAGCCATCTCAACCTTTCTTTCAGTATAGCCCTAGTAAGCGGGATTGAACCACTCCTTTTCGTACAACCTACTGTTTGAAATACGGTCAGTCAACCAGGTACCCAGAAGAATCCATGGGCAATTTCCCTGGAAAAAATCTAGTAAATATTAATCCGCTCTTCGGAGCGCCCATGCTTCAGACCCATATTTGACTACTGTCAATACTATACCTTCCAATATTCTAATCTTGGTTTACAGACTTATTTTCCGAACTTTATTTTAACAGTGGAATAACACACTGAGCCTTGACTATTCTACTTTTACCATCTTCACTGCTCCCATCGTCTTTACTAGATAACTGAAACACAAAGCTGATCAATCTTTTCGTTACCAAACGTCACCTTTTCTTCGTAACTTATTCCTAGCCTTGGTGACTTATTCTTTTTAACAATAATTTTCCAACCTATTCTAGCACCCTGAACTCGCAAAAAACTCTAGAAGTTCATTCATTTAGCTCACACTTTCATCTAGGATGCTTAAATCATTAGCATAATCTTAGTCCAGGAGAGTTTTTCCTCCCCATTTGATTCCGTGGTCTCCTATTGCCTTTACTTTGATCCTTAAGACAAAGTCCATCAAAATGATACATATAAAGGAGGATAGAACACAACCCTGCTTAGCAAAACCAGCTGCTAACCTCATTTCCTACCTAAAACCCATCAGTGTTATTCTCGTACATAGCAATAATCACTTTGATGTATTTGTCTGGTATACCATACAAGAATAAGACCTTTCCTAAAGCTCTTCTATTAACAGAATCGCACGCTTGGTCATAATCTATAAAACTGACAACCAAGGGTGTTTGACAACTTAGACCCTTCTCAATTATTAACCTAAAAGAGAAAATTTGGTCGACACAACCTCTACCTTTTCTAAAACCGCACTGTCTTTCTCTTAGAACTTTGTTTACAACATCTATCAGTCTAAAAAGTATCATATTACTAAGTAATTGGCTAATTACAGAGACCAGACTAATGCCTCGATAATGACAACAATCACTCTTATTACCTCTTTTTAATAAGGTGGTTCAATTAAGAATTTCCTAAAATCGTTAGGTACTTCTCCTTTTCCAGAAATCATATTCATAGTATTCAGCAGCGTATTTCTAACCTCAGAGCCACCATATTTAAGAAACTCATTTACCACACTATCAGCATATGCAGCCTTATTATTTTTAATGCTTTTAGTACTGCCGCTAATTCTTCCTCACAAAACAAATCTTCCTTCACATCCAAGGTATCACAAACTTTTCCATTTTCATCTATATCTTTTCCTGCAACTGTATCTCGGTTTAGTACATTCTCAAAATGTTCCGCCCATCTTTCTTTAACTTTTCCTGTGATGACAACACTGTGGTGACACAGGTTGTTGAACCCGTGGTCAATAGGTCGGCCCTTGTAAAGGTAGTACATGTTTCAGACATACACTGGTTGCAATATTAGTGCGCAAAGAAACTATAGAGCCCTTGAAAGCACTCGATCGCGTTACTATACTCTAGGGGCACGACCAGTGACACTGATGCGGCGTCGGAGATCAAATAGCTGGTATCCCCAAGGTATCCAGTACAAACAGTAGCAGTAAAGTAGTATTTCCAAACTTTTTATAGCGGGATGAGAGTAAATACTCCTTCATTCTATTTACGTGCTCACGTTGTTCAAATTGCTAAGAGGGCGAACCCAATGGTTTTAACTATTATTAAATATAAATGACTGTCAAAATAATATATTTTAGATATCAAATACTGTTCAAGATCATGCCCTATCCTACCACCCGGCACTATTGGACCCTGTATTGAACTGTGTGGAGATGGATGCCCTCCAGGTGAAGGCTGTTGTTCAAACGGATGTGGTCACACATGTCAGCCGCTTAGACCAGTTAAAGGATATGGAGATCAATGTCCCAAGGACCCGACAGTTAAAAATGGTTAGTCTTTCTTTTGCTGTATCTAAGCATTACAATACAGTCCCAAAGAACCTTCATGAACTTTGAACCAAACAAGAAAATGGTAACTACCCCCCCCCCCCCCAAAAAAAAAGAACCGGTAATAATGGCAGAAAGTAATAAGCTTACCAAAGCTATGGTTGCTAGGTCTTGATTTTGTTTCAACGATGTTTTCGACCGAAGCTGTGTTTGTCATCATGGGGTTCAAATTGAAATCTCTAACCAGAAAATAAATCACTAAACAAAATAAAACTGAAATCACTGAAAAACACTAATAATGAGCCGAACCTGGAATTATTGTTGTGACATGGCCAGAATTTTGGTAGAGGCGTTGATGTTGGCGTTGATGATACTACCAATTATGGTAGTATCATAACTATGGCGGTAATTTTCTAAATTCACAACCTATAGTTATATAGGCCAACTCATAGTTCATAACTGAGGTTGTAAGTTTCTTAGATTATAACTCATAATTTCCCCATGGTTTCTTGGGATTTCTGGCAAAAGTAGGAAATTTATTAAGAATCTAGATACATGTGTGAAGCCTTTTTGGGGGATTTTGCAGCATGCAATTATCCGATCAAGTCACTGCCCAATTACTAACCCATTTTCTGTCCAAGTTTTTACCCTTTTTGAAGTAATTAGCAATTGTAATGTTATTTTTTTTGTAAAGAGAGTTTGCTTTCCACAGCAAAATCGAATCATCCTTGATATTAGAGCGTTTATCCCCCCTTTTCAGGATAAAGTACAGCTTTTAATGGATCAATTTTGGAAACTATCGTTTTTCATTAAAATCTACGTTTTTGCAATAGAAGAACTACCCCCTTAGTACCCATATTGCACTGTCAACCCTAAAATTTCCCTTTCAGTGGGATATAATAGATTAATCACTGGTTCTAAATCGCTATGAACACAATTTGAGCCTAAAACGTACTTTTGAGGTTTCAGTCTTCTTCCCCCCATCCGCTACAATACTACAGATTAAAGTTAATCTGTATTTTCCGACATACGTGCATTTTGCATTACTAAATAAAAAAAAGTGCTACTTTATATCTGCTGTTTCGAAGGTTTCCCCCCCCCCCGAAAAAATTCTTACGTACGTGCCTGGTTCATAGCTATAGTGGTAAGTTTAAGATCCAACTATACACTCATAACTCATAGCTACGATGGTAACATAATGGGTATTTTTCGTTTCAAGGGTGCGAGGATTTTTTTTTTCACATGGCAGTTGATCATTGCGGTCTTTTTCCTTTACAATCACAAAAGGCTCCGTGAAATAGAATTTCAGCTTTAATTGAAAGTTTGCAGTTAGTTTTATTTTAGTAAAATTAATGATAGATTTTTCACCATAAATTTCCTTATATATCACCATAAATCACCTGGGAAAAATGTATTTTTCCCAGGTAACATATCTCCATAAATTTGTTTATATTTATATTTTTGACGTATGAAAACAAAGAAAGGGAATAAAAAATGAAAAGAGAAAAAACAAATAGGTGAAAAAACGAGGATTTTATCAGCCAGTAGCTAAATATGAAAAACAAGCAAATATTTCGACAAGGACCTCCGCCAAGTCGTCCTCAGTGCTCAAAAAAAAAGAAACAAAGAAGAAAACAACAGCAAAATCTAACCTTTATAAGTGAACTACACGAGAGGAAGAAAGACACTGACTCAACCAACAAAAACCAAGTTTAAATCAATGAAAGAGAAGTTACCAATTAGATTGAATAAGTATCCTTTGCCTTGCAACAGATTTCGCCTGTCTACAATTTCGGTTTTCATTAGATATGCGGACAGGTTGTCTTAAATTAGATTGGGCGAAAGTATTCATAGAGTCTTTTAATATTAAATTATTATAAATTGGACTTAAGGAAATATCTCCCGTGTCTCTATTTATAACCAAATTTCTATTTATATGTTTTTTTTTTATCTCAATTGCCTCTTTAAAAGATTGCGGTAGACCATTTACGGTAGATATTAAAGTTGCCTCTTCAAAAAGAACTAAATGGTAAGGATTTTCATATATATGCTGGGCCAGAGCTGAATCACAGTTGTCATTTTTATTTTCCAATCTCAGGGACTTATCTATTGAAATTTTGTGTTCTTACAATCGTTCCCCTAGTTGTTGATTGGTCCTTCCAATGTAAAATTTTCCACATGAACAGGGGACTCTGTAGACACCACTACCAAGTATAGGGTCCGTTTTATCCTTTCCCGAGTTGAAAAAATGTTCAACCTTTTGTTCAGTTTTGAAAGAAACAGAGAGATTATGTTTTTTTAAAATTTTTCCAAGTTTGTCTCTGAGTTTCGAGACGTATGGTAATGTAGTGAAAGTTTTTTTCTCAATTGCCAGTGTACCTGAATCAAGGGGGACGGGCTTCCTGTTTTCCTGTTTTATCTTTTTTAATCGTCTATCTATTATATTTTCAATGAGGTTGATTGGGTAGCCATTGCAGAATAGAATATCTTTAACATAATCTAACTCGGATTTTACATGATTACGTGAACATATTTTTAGAACCCTGTCGACTAAAGAAATTACTACCCCTCTTTTTACACAAGGAGGGTGATTTGACGAGAAAAGTAGATACCGATCATTATGGGTTGGCTTTCTATATATAGAACAATCCAGGCTAGGAATATTTTTTATAATTAAAACACCCAAGAAAGGGAGCTTTCCTGAATCTTCCAGTTCTATTGTAAATTGAAGATTTGAATCAAAAGAATTCAATGGATTCTTTTGATCATCCAAGAAAAGAATTCTAGGATGTTTTAATTATAAAAAATATTCCTAGCCAGGATTTTGCATTGGCTTGAATACATTCGTTTTGAGCAGCTTCCTCGGGTGTTCAAATTTCTCTTTCAACGATCTTCTTACAATTAAAAATTTGTCTTTAAACGATATTCTTAAATACCTGTGTCCTGGTCGTCATTTATATTCCCTGTGTCCCGGTCGTCATTTGTGTCCCGGTATCCCAGTCTATAATTTCTCTTTGAATGTCCCGGTCGTCATTTATATTCCCTCTGTCCCGGTCGTCATTTGTGTCCCGATCTATAATTTCTCTTTGAGTGTTTTTTCTTTTTAGTTTTTTTTGAGTTTTTTACCTTTTTTCTTTTTTCAGTTTTCTTTTTCTTCTTTATTTTTCAGCGTCACAATGAAATACATATCGCCGAACCTTTGTTTTTTTTTTTAACTAAAATCTGGTAGGCATTAATGACCTTATCCAAGTCAAAATCCCAAACCCAATCATCATCGCTATCATTTTCAGTTTTGATATGTTTTGACTCTCGCTGTCCAGGTGGATTTTCATCTAACTGCGTGGTTTTACGTTCTTTAGCTTCAAGCCTGTTTTCTTACTGTTCTTGTGATTCCTCGGCACGCTTTCTTTTCTTACTTTCTCTATCAGCCGCAAGTTTTTTGGCATAGACTCTTTGAGCAGCTTCCTCGGCTGTTGCCATTGTAGGTTCTTCAGTCATTTTACAATTAAACATTTTTCCGTCCACGATCTTCTTACAATTAAAATTTTGTCTTTGAACGATTTTCTTAAATACTTTTAATGACGTCATCGTCATAACAAACATGACGACAACTAACTTCATGACAACATGATGACATGACATCACTCGACAGACCCACAGACAAAAAACTTATTTATATATATATATATATATATATATATATATATATATATATATATATATATATATATATATATATATATATTATAAAAGGGAATTACCACTGTCCTCGAAGCTTTACAGCCTGATAACTGTCCCTTATTTCTTGTATAGAACAATATATGAAATCTTGGCATTTCACCGTTAAAAATATGAAAAAAAAACAACAAATAAAACGAGGTGAGTTATATGATGAAAATAAGAATGTTTTTCAGAGGAATTGTCTTGGGATAATTTTGGGTACCCATTTTACTGACCGTATTTCTAACAGTTATATTTGCAAAAAATGCGGCTGAATCCCATGTTTTAGGGCTACAATGACAGAAAAGTTGAGGTGACTAGGACACGTTTTGCTGATGAAAGATGAGAGACCGCCAAAGATCGTCCTTTTTCGCAATTAAATAAAAAAACTAGCTTTTTTTTAACTGAAAATAAGGAGCGACATTAAACTTAAAACGAACAGAAATTACTCCTGTATGAAAGGGGCTGCTCCCTTCTCAACGCCCCGCTCCTTACGCTAAAGTTTGACTCTTTCTCTCAATTCTACTTTATTAAACAGTAAAAAAATTTTAGCGTAAAGGGCGGGACGTTGAGAAGAGAACAGTCCCTTTCATACACGGATCAATGTATGAATCACTTTCATACTTTTCATCAATGCATGTTTAGATTTTGGCTCTCCGCAGACGAATAATTAAAACAAAATTTGCATATTTATATTTTGGCTAAATGGCTTTCTCATAGTTTTGGTCGAATGATTTTGAGAAAAAAGGAGCGGGGGAGGAGGGCTAGTTGCCCTCCGATTTTTTGGTTACTTAAAAAGGCAACTAGAACTTTTAAATTTTTACGAATGTTTTTATTAGTAATAGATATAAGTAACTTACAAATTAGCTTACGTAACGAACTTCTGTATTCTCATGTTTTTATTACGTATATGAAGGGGTTCACCCCCTCGTCAGTACCACGCTCTTTACACTAAAGCTTAAATTTTTCCCAATTTCTTAAGAATGACCCCTGAATCACATAAGTCGTAGAATAAACAGTTGAAATTACTAAAAATGATTTAGCGTAAAGAGCGAGATATTACGAGGAGGTGAGCCCATTGTATGCGTAATAATTTCTGTTCATATAAATTTTAATGCTTCTCCTTACTTTCAATTGAAAAACTTTTTCATATTTATTTTTTCATTGTTTTTTTTTAAATAATGCTAGAAAATCCTTCGCTCCCTTCATGAAAATTTTCTTCCCCCATGACAAATTCCTCCAAGGGAATTTCCCCTAGCATGTCCCCCCTATCAACCCCCCTCCCAACCTAAAAATCCCCCTGAAAACGTCTGTACCCTTCTAAATGACCATTACTATGTGTAAGCACTGGTCAAAGTTTGCAACTTGTGGCCCCTTTCACGGGGACTGTGGGGGAGTAAGTCTTCCCCAAAGACATATTTATAAGGTTTTTTTTACTACGCTGAATAAAATAGCTATCTCAGAATTTTGATTTGGTAACTTTGGGAAAATGATTAGCGTGGGAGGGGGCCTTGGTGCCCTCCAATTTTTGGTCACTTAAAAAGGGCACTAGAACTTTTTATTTCCTTTAGAATGAGCCCTCCGCAAGATTCTAGGACCACTGGGTCGATACGATCACCCCTGGGAAAAAAACGAAAAAAAACAACAACAAACAAACAAACAAATAAACACGCATCCGTGATCTGCCTTCTGACAAAAAATACAAAATTTCACATTTTTGTAGATAGGAGTTTTGGTTACTATTGAGCCGGGTCGCTCCTTACTACAGTTCGTTACCACTAATTGTTTGATAAATGACCCGTTTCCTTCTTGATTATATTTGTTTAAATTCAAAATACAGGCTAAATTCTAAGGACAGTGTAATTTCAAAGGTCAAGCTAAACTCTCGTTGCCAAGGCAGGAATCTCATAAGAAGTGAACTAAAGAAGTAAAAATGGGGCTAAAATTTATTTCTGTCTTGTCTGATCTTGGCCATTGAAATATAATGTTATTAAAAAAAGCGTGTAGATTTGAAGCCCTCATTTATCGGGTTGGCTTTGGTCATTTTCATACACCAGGTTTCTTGGTGTTAAAATAGCGGTTTTGTAGTTAGTCCGTCTTTTTAGAGAGTTCACTTATAGAGTTCGTAGATACATGTTTTGTTGGAATTGACATTCGGAAATTAAAAGTGAGTTATTTTCTCCAACTGTGTGAAACCATTTTTTTCCCGAACCCTGGCAGGGTAGGTAAAGAGTTTTTCAGAAGTACCGTCATTAATATATCGACAGGGGGTTCCGTTTGCCCTAAAAGGGGATACTACTACTACGAGTACTAAAAACTCAGCGCAGCACAGAGCTGCCTGAGGCCAACACAGCTACGCACACTCCTTCTCAACCCAATCTATTTAAACTCTCCCTGTTTACAACCTCCAGGAAGTTCCCATTTCCTTTAAATCTTTCTTTATGACATCTTCTCACCCCTAACAAAACGACCTGCTTTCTGTTTAGCCCTGGACGGTTGGCCGAAAAGGACAACCTTCGGCAATCTGTCATCCTTCATCCGCAGAAAGTGCCCTAGCCATCTCAACCTTTCTTTCAGTATAGCCCTAGTAAGCGGGATTGAACCACTCCTTTTCGTACAACCTACTGTTTGAAATACGGTCAGTCAACCAGGTACCCAGAAGAACCCATGGGCAATTTCCCTGGAAAAAATCTAGTAAATATTAATCCGCTCTTCGGAGCGCCCATGCTTCAGACCCATATTTGACTACTGTCAATACTATACCTTCCAATATTCTAATCTTGGTTTACAGACTTATTTTCCGAACTTTATTTTAACTGTGGAATAACACACTGAGCCTTGACTATTCTACTTTTACCATCTTCACTGCTCCCATCGTCTTTACTAGATAACTGAAACACAAAGCTGATCAATCTTTTCGTTACCAAACGTCACCTTTTCTTCGTAACTTATTCCTAGCCTTGGTGACTTATTCTTATTAACAATAATTTTCCAACCTATTCTAGCACCCTGAACTCGCAAAAAACTCTAGAAGTTCATTCATTTAGCTCACACTTTCATCTAGGATGCTTAAATCATTAGCATAATCTTAGCCCAGGAGAGTTTTTCCTCCCCATTTGATTCCGTGGTCTCCTATTGCCTTTACTTTGATCCTTAAGACAAAGTCCATCAAAATGATACATATAAAGGAGGATAGAACACAACCCTGCTTAGCAAAACCAGCTGCTAACCTCATTTCCTACCTAAAACCCATCAGTGTTATTCTCGTACATAGCAATAATCACTTTGATGTATTTGTCTGGTATACCATACAAGAATAAGACCTTTCCTAAAGCTCTTCTATTAACAGAATCGCACGCTTGGTCATAATCTATAAAACTGACAACCAAGGGTGTTTGACAACTTAGACCCTTCTCAATTATTAACCTAAAAGAGAAAATTTGGTCGACACAACCTCTACCTTTTCTAAAACCGCACTGTCTTTCTCTTAGAACTTTGTTTACAACATCTATCAGTCTAAAAAGTATCATATTACTAAGTAATTGGCTAATTACAGAGACCAGACTAATGCCTCGATAATGACAACAATCACTCTTATTACCTCTTTTTAATAAGGTGGTTCAATTAAGAATTTCCTAAAATCGTTAGGTACTTCTCCTTTTCCAGAAATCATATTCATAGTATTCAGCAGCGTATTTCTAACCTCAGAGCCACCATATTTAAGAAACTCATTTACCACACTATCAGCATATGCAGCCTTATTATTTTTAATGCTTTTAGTACTGCCGCTAATTCTTCCTCACAAAACAAATCTTCCTTCACATCCAAGGTATCACAAACTTTTCCATTTTCATCTATATCTTTTCCTGCAACTGTATCTCGGTTTAGTACATTCTCAAAATGTTCCGCCCATCTTTCTTTAACTTTTCCTGTGATGACAACACTGTGGTGACACAGGTTGTTGAACCCGTGGTCAATAGGTCGGCCCTTGTAAAGGTAGTACACGTTTCAGACATACACTGGTTGCAATATTAGTGCGCAAAGAAACTATAGAGCCCTTGAAAGCACTCGATCGCGTTACTATACTCTAGGGGCACGACCAGTGACACTGATGCGGCGTCGGAGATCAAATAGCTGGTATCCCCAAGGTATCCAGTACAAACAGTAGCAGTAAAGTAGTATTTACAAACTTTTTATAGCGGGATGGGAGTAAATACTCCTTCATTCTATTTACGTGCTCACGTTGTTCAAATTGCTAAGAGGGCGAACCCAATGGTTTTAACTATTATTAAATATAAATGACTGTCAAAATAATATATTTTAGATATCAAATACTGTTCAAGATCATGCCCTATCCTACCACCCGGCACTATTGGACCCTGTATTGAACTGTGTGGAGATGGATGCCCTCCAGGTGAAGGCTGTTGTTCAAACGGATGTGGTCACACATGTCAGCCGCTTAGACCAGTTAAAGGATATGGAGATCAATGTCCCAAGGACCCGACAGTTAAAAATGGTTAGTCTTTCTTTTGCTGTATCTAAGCAATACAATACAGTCCCAAAGAACCTTCATGAACTTTGAACCAAACAAGAAAATGGTAACTACCCTCCCCCCCCAAAAAAAGAACCGGTAATAATGGCAGAAAGTAATAAGCTTACCAAAGCTATGGTTGCTAGGTCTTGATTTTGTTTCAACGATGTTTTCGACCGAAGCTGTGTTTGTCATCATGGGGTTCAAATTGAAATCTCTAACCAGAAAATAAATCACTAAACAAAATAAAACTGAAATCACTGAAAAACACTAATAATGAGCCGAACCTGGAATTATTGTTGTGACATGGCCAGAATTTTGGTAGAGGCGTTGATGTCTACTATCGTAGTAGATATCAAGAGGGTTGGGCCTAAGCGAGGGGGTGGAGTTTTTTGTGAGTTTTCAGTCTATGGCTAATGGGTTCCCAAATTTCGATAATGTGGAACTCGCCATTGTCTTTATTGATGGCTAGTTTGTTGTTATCCATTTCTAAAGCTTCTCTGATTTTCTGCTTTAACAGTTGTCGAACAATAGCAATAAGTTGGTTCAGGTCAAACCTATTGAATTGAGAAAGATTTTCAAAGATATAATGGGCCAATGCATAAAAATTATCTTCCTGCTTAAGCTTTGTCTTTTTAAAGCAGGCATCAATGTAATCATTATGTTCTTTTGATCGGTGATATAGAGATCTCATGGTGAGACGTATATAGGTATCACCACAAATGCAGGGAATCTCATATACCCATGGTGGATCTGAAGTACCACTATCCTTGCATTTGTTCAAGGAGGAGACGGTCATTCCAGAAGCAAAAAACACCTTAAAGCCAAGCTCAGCGAGTTTGAAGCTTAAAATGTCAGCAAAGCCATTAGTATAAGGTAATGACAAAAAAAGTTTATTTTCTTCACTCTTAGGAGCCATGCTCTTGATTTTTGTGCCCATCATTCTCCTGGAAATAACCTTATGAATGACTTGTTGGGGTCATCCATTACCAATCAGAACATCTTTTATATGATCAAGTTCAGCCTTCAGCTCCAAATCAGAAGAACAAACTACAGACCCTGTATCGACCAACGAATAGATAACAGAATTTTTGACTATAGTTAGATCTCAGATATCTATCATTATGAATTGGCCTTCTGTATACACTCAATCCAAACCTAGTATCCCGTTTGATAATGAGAACATCTAATAAGGGTAAATTGTGGTTGATTTCAAGTACAATGGTGAACTTTATATCTGGATCCTGCTGGTTAAAAATATTGAGAAAGGATCTTATAATGTCTTCTGTCCCGTTTCAAATCATTAAACAATAATCTACGTATCTCATGTAGAGTTGGAGATCTTTGAAGTCCTGATTGAAGATATTATTTTCAATAGTCAGAATAATTCAGAATTAATCTCAGTCTTCAAATAGTATTAATGATCAACTTTATCAGAAACTAATTCCTGTCAAACCGGTAATTCCTAGATTTTATGGTGCACCCAAAATTCACAGACAAAATATACCCCTTAGAACTATTGTTTCAATAGTAAGTTCAGCTACACAAAATTTGGAAAGGTTTTTGGATGGTATTATGAGATCTATAACGCTCAGCAGCAAACACACAATAAGAAATACGGAAGAAGTAGTTGAAAGGCTAAAAAGCACCGACATCTTGGAGAACACAATAATGTACAGTTTTGATGTAGTATCATGATTTCTGGAAAGAACTGACGAACTTAGACACTACAGACATCACTATTCTCAAATCTTTATGTCCGAGCAATGCTTACTTCACTTTGAGGCACCAAACTTACAAACGGAATTGGCACATACCAATGGGATCAGCTTTGGCACCAGTTCTCAGTGAAGGGTTTCTACAGTATATTGAAAATAATATCTTCAAGCAGGACTTCAAGGACCTCCAACTCTACATGAGAAATGTAAATGATTGTTAAATAGTTTGGAATGGGACAGAAAATAAGATAGAATATCGTTTCCCAACACTTTCAATCAGTAGGATCCTCTACCAAAATTCTGGTCATGTTACAACAATAATTCTAGGTTTATATAATACCATAATGTGCAGTTTTATGTTGTATGTTTGTTTACCAGAACACCCTTACCCCGACTTCTAACAGCTTTACAATCAACCTTGGAAATGATGATTCCTGGAAGAATTGATTAGCTTAGACACAACAGACATCACTATTCTCAGGTCTTTATTTCTGAGCAACTCTTTCAGGCATCAAACTTATAAACAGAATTGTGGCATTGCAATGGGATCAGCCTTAGTACCAGTTCTCAGCGAGGTGTTGAGGTGATATAAAGTTCACCATTGAACTTGAAACTAACCACAATTTACCTTTCTTAGATGTTCTTATAATAAACGGGATACAAGGTTTGACTTGAGTGTATAAAGAAAGTATACTTACAGTGATAGATACCTGAAATATGACTATCCGAAAAATTCTATCCAAAAATTATGAAGTCTATTCATTGGTTGATATAGTGTTTGTTGTGTGTTCCTCTGATTTTCAGCTAAAGGCTGAACTTGAACACATAAAAGATGTTCTGATAGGTAGTGGATACCCGCAACAAATCATTGATAAGGTTATTTCCAGGAAAATGATGAGCACAAAAACCAATAATACTGCCCCCAAGAATGAAGAAAATAAACCCTTTTTGTTGTTAACTTATATCAAGGGCATTACTGATATTTTGAGCTCCAAACTCGTTTAGCTTGGCTGTGAGGTTATTTTTTCTTTCTGGAATGACTATCTTCTTCTTGAACAAAGGTGAGGATAAGATTAATCTAGATCCACCAGCGGTATACGAGATTCCCTGCAGTTGCGATGAAACCTATATAGGTCACACCATGAAATCTCTACACCACCGATTAAAAAAAAACATGCTGATTCCATTGATACCTTCCATAAAAAGATAAAGCCTAAGGAGGAAGAAAATTTTTCTGCACTGGCCCATCATATTCTGAAAACCCTCCTCACTCTGTTAAGTTTGGCCTGGCCAAACTTAATGCTATTGTTTCACACTTCTTAACGCAGAAAATCAGAGAAGCTCTGGAAACTGCAAAAAACAAACCAGCCATCAATAAAGACAATGGTGAGTCCCATATAAGCGAAATTTGGAACCCCATTACCCATAGACTGAAAACTCACGAGAAACTCCACCCCCTCCTAAAGGCCCAACCATCCGAAACCCTCTAGGGATAGCGGCCATCAACACAATCTACCAAAATTCTTGCCATGTCACAACAGTAACTAAAGGTTCGGCTCATTATCAGGGTTTCATAGCGATTTTAGTTTAATCTTATAATTTTAATGTTTTTATTTTATAATTTTATTTTATAAATTATAATTTCTAGTTTTTCTGTGACGAATTTTTTTTCCATGTAACTTTTAAAAAATCGGAATATCAAGTAGAAGACGTTGGGAATAGTATGAAAAGAGACTTTTCACCGGGTGGGGGTGATATTTGGCTACCAATCCGAGTAACTCCTGTTATAACTTAGCTTTATAACTTCTGACTTTCCAGTGACGAATTTCCCTTTCTTACAAGTTTAATATAATTTCTGTTGTTTTAATCAATGATATCCTTTTGAATCCTATTAATACAGGTAATGCTCAAACAAATTTAATGTAGAAGTTTGTCTACAGTAGGCTTTATGAAGGGACTTTACATCGCGTGAAAATGACATTCGCCTTTCAGAGCAAATTTCGAAACCTGTTAAAATTTAGCGTCAAGTAGTGTGTTCAGGCATTCCAAATTACTTATCCAACCAGCCTGATTACTTATCTTCTGCGATTCGCGAGACGTAAATGAGATCAGCGCTTTGTAGGATTACTACTTGAAACGGACAGGGGTTAATTTTCGGATAAGATACACCTGCTAACCCTGGAAATGTAGGATTATTGAGGATAAGTGACAAAATACATAAACAAAAAATTCTATCTTTTCAAAAATGGACAAAATATGGGAAATTATATGCAGAAGAAGATTTATTAGCAATGTCAAAAGTGCGGTGGCGACTGGTCCAGGATTAAAAAAAGCTTGATACTCACCATACCATCATATACAATGGTCCAGCAAATAAGTGAGAAGCAAGAGTTGCCGTGATGATGTCAAAGCACACCAACAAGTCGACCCAAAAATGGACTCCTACACCCCAGAAAATATTAACTGCAAGGTTTTTGGGAATGCATGGTAAATTGTCAGTCGTTGTCTGCTACGCCCCTACAAAGGAAGCCACTGATGAAGAAAAAGACGAATTTTATAAGTCGCTTCAAGCCATAGTCAAAGATATACCAAGGCATGACGTTGTGTGCTTCCTTGGAGACTTTAGCACTAAAGTAGGAAACGACCAATTCTTCAGCCCATAAGTTCTTGGCCAACCTGGACTGGGCCAAAGAACCGAAAATAGGAAGCTTCTGATTTATTTTGCCGTAATGAATGACCTTGTAGTTGGTCAATCTCTGTTTCCTTACAGAGACGTGCACAAGTACTCGTGGGCGTCGCCAGATGAAACGACAAAAACTCAGATTGATCACTGCCCCATAAGCACGAAACTCCGATCGAGTCTACAAGATGTTCGGGTATATAGAGGAGCTGAAGGATCATATCATAACCTTATGATAACCATACTCTGTATAAAATTAAAGAAAATATGCAACAAAAGGACAGCCGCAAGCCCTGTTTTTGACTCTGAAAAACTCTAAGACAAGACAATAAAACGAGCTTTCATAATGGAACTATGAAACAAATTTGAAGCCGTATCCATACCAGAGGAAGATGAATGCGAAACGGTATGGAAGCACGAAAGAATGCTACAACAAAACAGTTTATCAACCCCGAGCGCCCTCAGGAGCCTTAAAGACCAGTGGCTGTTTGAACAAGCGTGGCAAATAAAGGAACAAAGAAAGAAGACGAGGGTGTCTATCCTACAAAAACAAGCCCCTGGTCTTCTTGTTTTCCAAAGCAAACAGCATGGAGCTCTTGACAAAGCTGTCAAGACAAGTGCCCGATCTGATAAGCGAAACTTTGTAAGCATTGCAGACGGGATAAGCAACAAAGAGAGAAGACTCAACAACTGTATGAAGAATCACCAACAGTGCTGTAGGGAAACGACCGAAAAATAGAGACGGCTTGTCAAAGATAATCACGAGTGCTGGTGACAGAACAGGGTACAGTCAAAGAAGTATGAGAAAACCATTTCTAAAATCCAGGGACCCCCCCCCTCCCAAAATAAGAGCACCCTGACATTCCAGAAGATTCCTATCTTCCTCCTAAATGTTAGCACGAATCCGCCTTCTGCCAGTGAGATACGAGAAGCAGCAAAGAAACTGAAAAAAGGAAACTTACCAGGACTGGACCCCATATTCACAGAGATGATAAAGGCATCAATATCCTTATATACGTCCCCTTGGTTTTTACTCTTCACTACGGATTTGGACAACGGCCAAAGAACTATTAGACTAGAAACACAGCACACTCATCAGGATATTCAAAAAAGGAGACGCTACCGATCCAGGCAACTGACGGGGTAAAAGTTTACTAGCAATGCCTGGGAAGATGCTCTGACGTATTATTCTACAGAGGATCCAAATATAACTTGATCAACACCTCCAAGACGAAAAGTATGGCTACCGGCCAAATCGCTTATGTGCGGACCTTATTCACGCTTAGAATTCTAACTGAAGAAAACAGAGAGTGGCGTTCGAAGATCTATAGGATCTCTGTGAACTTCGAGAATACCTTCGACTGCGTAGATCGTGAAAGCCTATGGAAGATTCTCATCCATTATGGAATCCCTGAGAAATAATGACGATTATTACCGCCATGGATGAGGGTAGTGAATGTTGCGACAAAACACCAGAAAGCCAAACTCTTTTCCTCCAAATTTTGTCAGGAGTAAAACAAAGTGTGTCCAATCTCCATTACTTTTTGTTATAACGATTGATTACATCTTGCGGAAAACAGAAACAGTAGGCATCAGATTAATCCTAAAGTCTATGTCAATGATATTGACTTTGCAGACGACATAGCAGTGCTTAAGTCAAGCAAAACCAGCTTCAAGAGTTACTAGACGAGGTTACGGTAAAGGAAAATCATCTTGGCCTACGTGTGAATCCCAATAAAACCAAATGCATGGCGACAAGTGACTCCTCTGTCTATTAAATACGGCGACCAAGTTTTTGAACAAGTATTCCAGTTCAAATACCTAGGAAGTATCATCAAGAACAATGCCTCGACAGTGAAAGAAATGCTCACCAGAATAAGAAAAGCAAATGGCGCCTTCAACATACTACGTCAAGAGTGGAGATCTCAGGTTTTTCTCTGCGTCTAAAGCTACGCCTTTTCAATTGCAAAGTTACGCCAATACTACTCTAGGCAGCAGAAACTTGATACCTGAACAAGAACAACAGATTAGTCCTTGGTTTCAAAAACTCCTGTCTTCGTAGAAAATTGAATTTCCACTGGTCATAAAGCATGAAAAAACCAGTCCATCCGTGAAACGATGCAACAACCTCTAGTAACCGACATCATCAGAGTCAGATGGTGCAGATAATTGGGACACATCCTACGCATGGACGATCACAGACTTCCAAAAGCCATTTTACACTAGTAACCACTAGGAAATAGTAGCCAGGGAAGACCCAGAAACACAATGCACCAAACATACAAAAAGATCTACACAGCCTGCACACCTCCGTTCTAGCATATTGGGAGGGCATCACTTCAGCAGCAAACACGAGGAAATACTGGCGGCTCCTCCTTGATGCCATGGATACCTCAGGAAACACAGGCGGAACTAGGGAAAAAAAGATACAATATTTGTGAAATGTGGCACACGTTCAGGAGTTTGTAAATAAGCTATGTTCAGAGTGGAGTACACGTGATTGTTGTTATTCACCTAGTTACCTATAGTGTTTCATTTGACAAGTTGCAGGATAAGTATTTATTGTCCTCTTTTATGGATTACACCCAGGCGGATAAGTCGGATAAGGGATACTCGAACGCACTCATGAAGTCTGATTTTTCAATGACAAATTTCCTCCCTATCACTCTAATACAATTTCCATTATTTGACTACCAGATGAACTTTCCGTGTTGAAACGAACTTACAATAGGAATATTTTCTGCATAGTATAAAAGAGAAGTTTTATCATGCGGGATGTGATATTAGGCTACCAAAGCGAATTTCGGCTACTGTTAACTAAGCATTATAATGTGTGACTTTTCAGTTACGGTATTTCCCCTTCTTACAAGTTTAAAATAACTTGAGTGATTTTTCTAGAAGATTACCACAGATAATCTTCTGAGTTTTATTCAGATAGTGTAAAGTAGGGTAAGCATGTGCATAGCATTCGAATGGACTTTTCAGGTGGACACAATACTCTACAACCGAAGCAAATTTCAACTCCTGTCAGATCTTAACTTTATAATACCTTGGTTTTTAGGGGCAAATTTCTTCTTCCTTATAATTTTAATATAATTTTTGTTATTTTTCTAGATGATGATTTGAGATACCCTTCTGAATCCTATCCAGACAGGTGGTGCTCAAACGAATGTAAAGTAGGAGAAGTTTGTGCTGGGTTTGTAGATGGAAGATTTAGATGCATTAGAGGTAATTTTGCTATTCCCATTTAAATGTGTATGGCTAGCAGAGCCTTATCTAGCATTTTGTTTGAGGGGGGGCCAAAAAAATTGAAAAACAACAAAATCGTTTACAAGAATATTTTTTTGTGCGATCCCGACAAATTTTTCGGAGGGGGATTTCAAAAGCGATAACCCCCCTCACTACAGGTACCACCCTAATAGTCAGCATTGATGGTTATGATGAACATCTCAGAATTAATACTAAAACGAAGCAATTCTTAAGGAGGAGCTCCCACATTTCAAAATGATGTTTGAAACGGTTTCAATTCTGTTGAGTTTGTCACGAAAAGTACGGTTTGATTTGGCTGGATTCCACCAATGAAGTTCCACATCAGAAGAATACAGTCTATGATAATAGCACACTGTACTGGGGACACAATACATCATTGGCAAACACCAGAGTTAATATTCAACTATTCACTAAAATTCTCAGTCTTAGTCAGAACAGCAAATAGACAACATGTGTGCGGAGTTTGTCAATGAAACATTTCAGATGCATTAGAGCATGTCTGTTCAAATACTCTGTCAAACTGGCAAACTTTTTCGGTATAAATGGATATAAAAAGTGTAAACTATTTTATTCCTTGGCTTAAAAGCATAGGCTACTTTATTCCTGGATTAAAAAAGTAAGCTATTTAAAGAATAGCCTGTTAAGTATTTCTAGTTAAATATTTTTAGCTTTAGTTAAAATACTTCTCGTTAAGCACTGGTCAAACTTCTCGTTCAACTTTAAATTTCATCCGTAGCACCCAGCCATCCGAGGCCAACACAGCTACACACGCCTCACCTCCAACCCAATCTATTTATAACCTCCCTCTTTAGACCCTTCCAGGAAGTCCCCATTTCCTTCAAATCTTTCTTTATGACATTCTCCCACCCCAACCGCGGACAACCTGTTTTCCGTTTAGCCCTAGACTGGTCGCCGAAAAGGGCAATCTTTGGCATTCCATCATCCTTCATCTGCAAAACATGCCCTAGCCATCTCAACCTTTCTCTCATTATAGCCTTAGAAAACAGGATTGAACCACAAGTTTCATGCATCCTACTGTTTGAAATACGTTCAGTCAGCCGAGTACCCAGAACAATCCGTAGGCAATTTCTCCTTGACAACTGTCATCACTGAAGCTTCCAATATTCTAATCTTGGTCTTTTCTCGAACTTCTACAAGAAAATTAGCATCTTCTAAACTTTTTGGTGTTTATTTTTTTACCATTTTTGCCAATGGGAAGATAAAGGTGCATCTCTCACCTCTAGAGACTTCTTGAAAGAAATATCCAAGGAAGGGATTATTCCCAGATATTTTTATTTTCATATTTCTAAATGGGAGGGCAAATTATTTTTCTACGAGGAGATCTCCTTCCCTCCTCTGAAAAACGGCCCATTCTGATATACATCCCCTGGGGGATGAAATTGTGCAAACCTATGTGAATATTTCTTATTTGCCTTGTTTGCTTGATCTGACAGGCCAAGATTTGTTTTCCTATAGGATAATCAAAAACAGGGCACTTGTGCAAACGATGAAAACAAACTATATAATATAATAATTTTATGCGAAGAAAATTTTCATCACTGGAATTTCTTTAAAGGTACCAGTTTTCACTGAATGACTAGATAAACTAAAAAACAAGAGAGAGGAAAAGTAAGAATGGCAAGGTCAACGAAAATAGTAGATGTTCACTTTTTCTGAGCAAAAACAATAAAAAGGCAAAAGAAACACCAGCGTGGAGATCAAAATGAAACAAAAGCCCAAATTGGAAGAATTAAAACGATAACAACACGTAAGAAAATATAAATTAGGCTAAGGCTAAAATAAATATAAATGAATTAAAAACAACGACCCCAAATCAAAAAAGGTCAGCCACTCATCCAAAATCTAATAACAAACAATGTTCTCATTTAGAAGCTAGACAAGCGAGTCACTTGTCTTTTTGAACTATGTTCTCATTGTTGAAGAAGAGAAGATGCAGTCTTCTCGAAGCATCCATTTTGTTGCATCCAGTATTTTCTTTAGCTTTATAAAACCTCATTCTTGCTTTTCTTGTCTCTTATTTTTTTCATCTAAAGGCAGGTCAAAGTGCCAATGTGGGTGCTAAACGTACTGTGAACCAAACTTTGTACTATGGGACTTCCAAGAATTATTTTCTCAAGGTTCGCTTTAAGTAAGTTAATAAATTTACTGTACATAGTTGGTGAATTTTCGGTAAACCCAGCCAATCATAACCTTGAAAACAAGCATGCATTGTTAAACAACTGGGGAGCGAAACGAGTACTTCTCTAAAGTAGTTTTACAATCAAAGTCAGCAGCTTTCAGTTGCTCAAAAACAGTATACGTTTTTTCTTTTATATGCCTGAAGCCTAGAGGTAAGCGAGTATATCTCATTGTAGAGATTACATACCGTCAGTAGGATTTGTGAAAAGGTGACGGATTCTCTACATATTTTGGTAAATATACACTGTATTGTCTCATGACTGATGCGGTCGAGTCGTAATTTTCCGGGACGTTTTTTTTTTGGAGGGAGAGAGCAGACTTAGAGTTAAGTGCTAGAAGAAAGAGGAAAACTTTTTTCTCTGCTCCTAATAATGGAGTACAAAATTCGCTTTTTTTTTCTTATACACCTGTCATCCTACATGATTTTTGATTGGTTTTACATAATTTCCAAGTAAGGTGAGGTTGAAGTGCATTGAATCCGGGATGCCTCAAGTCAAAAATGAGATTTCAGGCAAGTAAATAGCAAATACTTCCTATCTGTAAAAAAAACAAGATTGCCTAGCCCAAATTCCATTGGTCTTCCATATTTTGCCATGTTTTTTTCCAAAACTAATCTTTATGAAGTTGACCGAACCAGCTATGAGGAAGAAGAAATTTCTATTTCCACCCTTTGGGCTGCACTGAGGAGGAGTTGGCTCAGCGGTCTGATCTTTGGTGCTTTCGACAAAGTGACTGCAATAGAGGTCCACTCTCAGGTTCACAAAATTGATATAATTTAAAATAATTTAAATTAATATATAATTTTTTAATAAATAATTTATTTAAATTTTTTTATTAATTTAATAATTTATTAATAAATAATTAATTAATAAATAAATTATAATTTAAAGTAATTTAATAATTTAAAATATTGCTAAGACAGAGGTCCAGGCACAGAAACCTGATCCTCAACCTTTCAAGCTATAATGAAATTGTTTGGACATGTGAAAGATCCAAAGTTTTACAGCATATTTTTAATTTGACTCTGTTTTGATGCTTTTATCAAAGTGCATTTTGATAAAATGCATTTTCTCTTTTAAAATGCATTGATCTGCGATAAAACATACTTACTTTGTGCAATGTCTAAATGTTGCACAAAGGAAGCGATTCTACAATCTACTGAATAGTAATGCCAGCTTTGACCTCTGCAACTTCCCAAACAACGGTAATTTTCTAGTAGGTAATGCTAATGACTCAAAATTGAATGTAGCATGCAATGTATGCAATGTAGATCTAGTTTGTAATACGAAGAAGCAGATTTATATATTTTTTTTTATATGTTTACGGCACCCAGTTTGCTTCGGAATCCCGCTAGCTTAAAACAGATAATAAAAATGACAACAACGAAAAATTTGTATCAACGATTTCATTTCCAAAAATAGGCATACTTTCTATAACCCAGTAGTTCTTTTGACTTTGGGGAGGAAGCTATTGTTTTTTTATTACTGAAATCTCTTTCCAGGTTTGGTCATAATTCTTCTGTAATTGAATTCACTTATCGACATATTTTTGATGATGAACTTTCCGATTTTAAATCTCAGATCACATATGAAAATTGGCTAGCTCTCATGGAAATCAATACATTAATGATAGAATCTCTAATTTTAAAAGAAGATTCAAACGAATACACAGGCTTCTTCCATGAGATTGAAAAATTAAAAAAAATATGTTCTAATAACAAACCGTACATTACCAGTCAAAGGCGACGCTGTAGCGTTACCAACAATAAAGAGTCATAAAGCTTCAATGTAATCTGTAATTATATTCCTCCCCAGAGCCACTTCATATGGAAGGGGCAGTTGTATAAATTTCGAAGTGCAACTCATTTGATTGGAAATTGAAAGGGCTTTCTTTAAGAGTCAAAAGTGATTAGAGGGCAATTAGCACTCTC
>NC_088879.1:42552672-42619897 GCF_032884065.1 Artemia franciscana | reverse complement strand
GATACCTCGATTTTCACGTTTTACGAGAATTCCTGTTTCCCCCTCCTACTCCCGTCAATGTCACCGGATCTGGTTGGGATTTAAAACAAAAGTTTTAAAGCACCAGATCCTTCTAGATATCAAATTTCATTAAGATCTGATAACTCGTTTGTAAGTTATAAATACCTTATTTTTTCATAGTTTTCCAAATTACTCCCCCTCCCCAACTCCACCAAAGAGAGCGGATCCGGTTATGTCAGTCACCTATCTTGGACTTTTCTCTTAACTCTACTTTTTAAAACAGTAAGAAACTTTAGCGTAAAGAGCGGGGTGTTGAGGAGGAAAAGCCCCTTTCATATACGGAGTAATTTCTGTTCGTTTTAAGTTTTAGAAACTTTTTAAGTTTTAAGAAGGAAACTTTAGCGTAAAGAGCGGGGCGTTGAGGAGGGAGCAGCCCCTTTAATACACGGAGTAATTTATGTTCGTTTTAATGTCGCTCATTATTTTCAGGTAAAAAAAGTAATTTTTTTATTCAATTTTTTTTTCGAAAAAGACCTACCATTGAAGGAGGGTGATTCGATACTGTAATTTCTGTTTATTCGAAGATCTAAGGTCATTTTCATCCCTTGTTCCCAATTCTACACTGCTCTTCAGCAACTAAAATCCAACTAAAGAAGTACATGATAATTTTAAGAAAAAAGAACTTAATTGAACTTATGAATATGAATTACTAATAACCCGGTTTTATTAATTACCCTTATTTCCTGATTTCTGTCATATCAAGTCGTTTGATTTTAGTTGTATCCAGGAATATTTGCTAATATCCAATTACTATGATGGATAAGTAATGTTTGACCTTTCATAGCCTATCTTTAATTAATTGTTGTATTAAATAAGAAATTAATCGAACAGTTTGAGGTAGCGAGCTATATATTAGAAGCAACTCGGTTTAGAAGTAAGTGCAACCCTAATGCAAGGCTGCAACCCTGATGCACGGCTGCAACCCTGATGCAAGGCTGCAACCCTAATGCAAGGCTGCAACCCTAATGCAAGGCTGCAACCCTAATGCAAGGCTGCAACCCTGATGCAAGGCTGCAACCCTGATGCAGGGCTGCAACCCTGATGCAAGGCTGCAACCCTGATGCAAGGCTGCAACCCTGATGCAAGGCTGCAACCCTAATGCAAGGCTGCAACCCTGATGCAAGGCTGCAACCCTGATGCAAGGCTGCAACCCTAATGCAAGACTGCAACCCTGATGCAAGGCTCCCATGGCGTTATCAAAGGTAATAAAGTTTTTAATGAAATTGTGCACTGTTAAATTACATGTTTGAAATTACACAAAAATTTCGCGTTCTTGACTCTATTAAATAAAAAAAACCAAGTTTTTTAAATGAAAGTAAGGAGCGACATTAAAACTTAAAACGAACAGAAATTACTCCGTATATGAAAGGGGCTTTTCCTCCTCAACGCCCCGCTCTTTATGCTAAAGTTTGACTATTTCTCTTAACTCTACTTTTTCATACAGTAAGAAACTTTAGCGTAAAGAGTGGGGTGTTGAGGAGGAAAAGTCCCTTTCATATACGGAATAATTTCTGTTCGTTTTGTTTTTTAATTAAATTTATTGAGACTAGAATATTTTTTTTCTTTAGTCAGTTGGTATTATTTTTATAATTTCCAGTATTTCCTTTTTTCGGATTTGCAGCTTGTTTATGTTAGAATTTATAGTTATTATATATATTATTATATTATATTTAAAGTTATCAATGAAATGTAATTGAGAATGGCCTGTATTTATATTTGTTTGTTGTTTTATATTTATATGGCCATTTTGTTCATTTTTCTTTATCTTTATACTCTTCGCTTTAGGAGGTTAATAAAATAATTTAATTTGAATTATCTAGTCCTGTTCATATGGCTTGATACATATGCTGATGTTACGCTTGTATGATTTACAAAAATGTTTACATTTGACAAAATATTTCCTTTTTCAAACCAAGTTCACAACACTATCAATTTTAATAATACCTTTGTCATTGCTGTCCAGATTTTGAGAGTCTGATTCTGATTTTAAATTGGTTATTCTGGATGCAGCACCCACAGGTAGCAGTTGATGCTCAGATGATAGAGTGGAAATGGAAGCTTCTCTTGTCATTTCAGTTTCAATTGATGAAGTATCTCCAGCTTTAACAACAAAAATAAAAATAAATAAAGAGACAGAAATTAATAAAAGTAGGATTAAATATTCTCAATAACATACAAATAAATAATGAACCCTCAGAAAACAAAAAACAGACTAGAAGCGTGAAAAATGACACTAAATATCACATCTGAATAAATATAAGCCTTATAGTTTGATGGAACCGTGACAATAAAAGGTAATTTGATTAATAGAAAACCAATTTCATGATTTGGCACTTTATTCACAAATTTTCAAATCCAAATGATAGCTAATAAATTTTTGGAAACAGAAATAACTAGAGCTAACCTATTTATGCTTATTGGAAACTAGCCTTTGGGTAATGGAAAGGCATAATAGCAAATTATCAGAGCTTCTACCTTTGCCTTGGTAAAAAAAGAAAAAAAAAGTTGTAAAGCTCTATAGTTTCTCAATCATCTTTTGAATTTACAATTTCGTCTCTGCTCCTCTAGTTTCTTAAGGACTCTTGAAAAACTTTACTGTGGTGTTATCGAACTAATAAAAAAGCCCATATTTAGAGTGGCGAAGGTACCGTTGCACTAAAATCTCACGCATTTATATCATAAAGCAGATATGAGGTTACGACGTCCTTTTTCTCTTTAAACAAATTCTTTTGTCACTTGTCTTTTTGTGATTATTTTTCTGTTTTATAAGCATGGGTCTACTCGGATACCAGAGTGGCGTAAAACAACGCTTGCAACAACTTTTTCTGGGAAAGGGTGATGATTCGGTGAGTAAAGGAATCAAAACAACAACAAGCTATCTAAATCAAGATTTTTACAAATTTTAACCATTCTCAAATGTTTTCAATACCCTTTTGAAATTCACACAAAATCCTGAACACTAGACGGTTATTTTTCAAAGTGTTTCACACTTTAGGCTACTATGCACCAAGGTTTCCATTGATTTACTCTTTACTAAGCTGCAGCAATGATTCTGTTCTTTTTGCTATACTGCTCAGAAAGGAATATAAAGGGAGGCACTAAGTTTCAAATGGGAATAAAACGTACCTTTTGGAGGTATTGGCTGTGTGTATGGCTTAAATGTACCTTTTGGAGGTATTGGCTGTGTGTATGGCTTTTGCAGACTTAAAACAAAACAAAAAACACATTTTTCCCTTATTTGGCTCAAATTCTTGTTTTGCATCACTTAATGGATATTTTATAATCGGAATAAAAGTTATATTGCCTTTCAATTAGACTATTTAAACTGTACTGTGGCAATAGATTTTCCTGCGTGATCTCTCTCTATTTTTCATGGTAAAGGATAATTTTGAATCTGGTCTGGTTTTGCTAATGTGTTGTTTCCTATTCTAGGGACTTAAACTTCATAATCTTGTCTTTTCCATGTAATTAATCGAATATTACGATTTCCCTATAAATTTCTTTTTAAAGGTAAGTTTTCAAAGAAAGTTAAAGAACATGAGATTGGTATGAAAATAGATATATGATTAACGAAAAGGTTGTGAAAAATCGATATTTGTCACTTAGGAGGTTGGTCACAAAAAAAATGGTTGGTTATAATTTACAATTTCATTTCGTTATGGTTGGTTGAACTCTTCATTATGGGCTTGACCAAGCTCAACTGTTACTTGATTAGTTGTGCTGTACTTTATAGCGAAGTACAGTAATTTTATTTTGATAATAATACTAAGAATACAAAACCGAGTGAGCGCACCATTCTTAAAGTTAACAAACCGTATTAAGCCAATGACCAGCACAGTTAAAGTCAAACAATATTTCAAACAACTGAAATTACAATCAACGAAACAAGTAAAGAGGAGACCCGAAACAAATAGGAAATACAAACATCTCAAAAGGCCAGACTATCATTTGTGCTTAGGTGGCAACATTTCCTTTTTTGTGAGATGTGTTATTAATTTTCATTACACCAACTAAAACATAGCAATAAAAATAACATACCAAGCCTTTTCATGTTTAACAAATATTATACTTAAAATATACTCAAGTAATTTTAGTTTTTTTTTTTTTTTTGGAAAATTACATTTAGTTTCTTTGGGGAAATATAACAGCCAAGATTTAATTTTTAAGTTTTATGTTTTCTCATTACAAATAAACATAAGATTCAAATTTCCCCCCCTTTCTTTGATTGCCCTTCCAAGTCCCAACAGCATCCACTACTCATTGGTGTCAAAAGCAAGATTGCTGTCATAAACGGACTCCTTTCTGAGTTTAGTAAATGACCACCTTTCCATGCCTTACACCTGACTATTTTCAAAATGATGGGGATTATTCTGTTTATTTTTTTGTGAACAGGGAACTTACAACAGGGTTGAACAAATAATAAAACCTGATAAATGATTGTATTGCGTCCATGATGCCCTGGAATGAAAGTAAATTGATGATGTGAGCTCCAGGTTTGTGACTCATACCATGTGGAATCGCAGTTTTGGAGGTGTGTTTTCTATCAGTGGCCTTGTGCGGGAGTGCTGGATTTGAAATGCGGGGGTGGTTAAACATGCAGTATAAATCTTTGAATATGTATTTCTAAGTATAAAATCCACCCACTGTATTTAGCTAACTAACACAAAAGCCATAAGCTTTAGTAGCTAGGGCTAACAATGGAAAATACCCTTAGATCTTTCGTAGTCTTAATATACTTGAAAAGTGAGCTTCCACTTTCTTCTCTTGGTGCAAACACCTGGAGAGTGCCACCCTATGTGGTCTACGCCACCTGATTATGCCGCTGCCATTACTACGTTGAAGAAGAATGGCTTAGAAGTCTGTAGAAAAAGATCATGTTCTGCTATTTTATATTATAGAATATCTTCGAAATCTCTTTTTTTTTTTTTTTTTTACTGAGAACACTATGATAAGAACAATCTCAAGGCTCATGTGCATGTCATTATTTTCAGTAGTATTATTTTTTGCACCATTTTTTTTTTTTTTTTCTGATATTACTAATTTGGAAATAACGGAAAAATATTGTCCACTTCTTCCACACAAAAATTCTCTTCCTCTCTTACTTACTCCTATAAATGCCGGAGATTCTTTTGCAACTGAAAATTTATAATCACCATTTAAACTTTTGTTTACTGGCTTTTGTTTAAATTAGGTTTTTCTAGAGCTGTTTGTGGAAATTTCTAAATATGGTAGCATAATCCCTTAAAAGATTTCAAACACCATAAATGTAGCGTTGACTTACGTAACAATTATGTCTTTCCTTTTAAAAACAAAGGTCCATTTACTAATTTGGACATAACGGAAATAATTGGACATAATTTGGACATTCCGAAAATTCAGAATCCAAACTGAGTCTTACTATAAACTATTATTAATACTATTTGAAAGCTTTATAGAATAATAATAATATATTTTCTGCTGGATTTACGACAATAGAAATAAAACAAGCGGAGCAAAAAAGAAAAATCATCATCTACAAACTACAATACTTAATACTACAGTACAAGACGACATTAATGTTCAATATTTTTTTTTAGAAATGAAAGAAGTTCATTGAACAAAACAAACAATTCTTATACAGAAAGTTACAAATTTGAGAATTTGCAGGAATTGCTGTCCATAGTCCATTGCACAGTTTCAAGTAATTTTTTTTTCGACTCGATTTGGCTTCAGCAGTTTCAAATCTTAAGATGATGAAGACCTAGCAAAGTCTAATTTAATCTATTTGATTATATAAAAACCAAATGCTTGAGATGTACCTTTTCTGTCAAAACATGTGGAGCTCAATTCCTGGGTGTCAGGTTCAAGTTTACATGGTCCTGAAAAAGAGCAAAAAGTATCCACAGGAACATATTCCCTTTTATGAGACAAAAGGTGGTTTGGAAAGTCAAAAAGCTCCTCATGGTCACTTGGCAAAGCATCTTCAACTTCTGAAAGAAAGTATAAATAACAGGGACATCAAACATATTCAACAGAAAAGCTTACAACACAAGCCCAGCTGCTTCCCTCTTTTCAACACAATGTCCAGGAAAATAAATAATGACCCTTAAAAGGGCAGAAAACAAACTATCTTAGGCAGATAGCCAACACAAAATGTCTAGATTTATAGTTGAAAAAGAGTCCTGAATATTCTTCCACAGGTTATGTGGTTGATATGCTAGTGATTTGGCTAATCATCTAGTATAAAAAAGCCACCAAATGGTTGGTGGTAATGTTGATTTTTCCTTTGAATGCTAGTTCCACTTTCCTTTAGCGTCAAACAACAAAATTGTTCAATCAAATCTATTTTTGCATCTTTTATTCATTTTGTTTTAGATTCCATACTGGTGAAACGATTTTGGAAAAAATATGCATATACACGAGAAAAAATAGATACCCCATTTCCTGTTTGACAGAAACATTGAAATACTAAAGCTAATAATTGAAATATTTTCCCTTTGAATACTAACGAAATAACAGATTATCACCGAAATGACAAGATTATCACCAATTATATGCATCATTTTTTCTACCCTCCCCTCCAAAAAAAGTATCTTTTCACAAGGTTCTCAATTGACAGAAAGTATGGCCTAGAGGCAAGCTTGCAATTTTATGACACAACAAACATACAAATCCGACTACTTGAGGTCAAACTATCATCAGATTCGGTAGGGCTTAAGTTTAAATCTAAGAACAAGTAATGACTAAAATCAACAACAAATGGACGTGATGAAAATATTATTTACAATACACATAAAGACAATGTTACCTGGAAAATAGAACATGGATTATTTTTGGTAGGCTATCTATTAAATGATCACACTTAGCTATACTGAACAAATACCACATATTTATGAAACAAAACAAAAACGGTACTTGGAACATAAGTGAATATGTGCAGTGTTAAAGGGGAAATCTACTAAAAAAAACACCTAAAAAATCATTTTGTTTTGCACCCCTCCTAATCTAAATCTATCGATTGCATCGATTACAATTAGTGGCAATGCTGCCTTTTCCTTTGAATGCTAGTCCCAGTTTCCTTTAGAATCAAACAACAAAATTGTTCAATTGATTCTATTTTTACATCTTTCATCATTTTGTCTCAGTATCAATACTGGTAAAATGATTTTGAAAAACATATGCATACACATGAGAGAAAGTAGATACCCCACTTCCTGTTTGAAAGACAGATTGAAATAGGTATACCTGATAATTGAAATATTTTCCCTTCCAATTCTAATGAAATAACTGAAAGATTGTCACCAATTATACGAATCGTTTTAGAACCCTCCCTCCCTCCCCTCCCAAAGAATCTCTCTTTTTACAAGTCTAATGTTCTGATCTCTTTCTATTCTAGGTGACCTGGGTGTCTACTTATCCATAATCAACGTTGAAACTTTCTACATGGTGTCAGACACACTTTGAAGAAAAAAGAAAAGAAAAACAGCAACATAGAAGCCTAGGTCCATTACCCCGCAATGGACTGGACAATAACAACCTTAAAGAGGCATGGATAAGATTCAAGAACAATGCAAGCCTAATGTTCCAAGGACACCTCAGTGGAAAGACAGAAAAATGCCAACGTGTCTTTCTACTAATATGGATGAAACATAATGGGCGAGACATCTTTAGCACCTTAAAAATTGCAGCAGATGAGAAAGACGAGATTGAAGTATGCTTAAACAAATTTAGTGCGTATTTCAATCCTCAATGTAATATAGTTTTCTCAAGGTACCTCTTTCACAAACGTGATCAACGTGATGGTCAACCTGTGGATAAATACATGAATGATCTAAAGCTGTTGGCCCGTGAGCGTGCCTATTCCACAACAGACATAAGAGAAGAAATGATAAGAGACAGACTTGTGTGTTTTGTCTCCTCAGCAAAGGTCAGAGAAAAACTTCTCCAAGCAAGTTCAAATCTAACTCTGTCACAGGCAGCTATTTTTGTGCAAGCACATGTAGAAACCCAGGCGCACTCAGAGCAATGTTACAACTTGATAAAAGTGGCACCCAAGCTTTTTAAGAAATACAAACAAAACAAGAGGTTGACTGTATAAAAAAAAAACATACCAAACCAAAAGCTTGTTACTTCTGTGGTGGTGAATATTCACCCTCCAACATGTGTCTAGCAAAAGGAAAGATTTATAGTGACTGTGACAACTGAACCACTTTGTGAAGTAGCAAAAGGACAGTGAACACAACAAACCAGCAACAGCATCCTTATGACGCACAAAAAAATAAACAATGATGAATTTTTTAATATGTCGTAAACATGGAAATGAGTGACAATCAACCATACTTAAGGCATATGATCAATGGGCAAATCAGCATTATTTTTAAAATTGACACAGCTCTAACAAATATTATACCAGAGAATCTATTAAACTCAATCAAACCACAACCAACAATCAGCAAGACACTACAAATCCTCACCAATTTGGGGGGGGGGGCAGAGAATCCAAACAACAGGTGTTTGCAGCCTCACCTGTGCATACACCAATGTATGCAATGAAACACATCCCTTCTTTGTAGTGAAAGATGCCCCCATACCAATTATAGGCTTTGAAACTAGCAGAAAACTGAAATTAATCAAGCTGATAATCACAGTTGAAAACATAATCCCAAAGTCAACCGTTTTTATAGAGGAATTCCATGACATTTTCCAAGGTATTGAACAACTCGAAGGAGTGTCACATTACTCTCAAAGAAGGGGCTGACCCAAAGGCCATACCAGCCAAGCGCATGCCAATAGCCCTCCAGGACACATTCAAGGAGGAACTAGATAGAATGAAAAAACTGAGTGTCATCAAAAAAGTCTCTTACCCCATAGACTGGGCGAATGCAGCAGTTGTGGTAAAAAAAAGCCTGACAAAAGCCTTGGGGTATGCACTCACATGACTTAAACAAGGTTATAAAAACACCCCACCACCCAATACCCACATTTGACAAAGTAATATTGAAACATTCTGCTCCATTTGCAAAATTGGATGTCCACCATGGATACTGGTCTCACATCCTTGATGAGGATTCATCTCAATTAACAATGTTCAACATACCACATGGTCAATACATCTTCAAACCGCATGCTGTTTGGTCTAATCTCAGCACAGGACGAATTCCAGAGAAGCATGGAAGAGACATTTGAGGGTATCAAAGGGTTCTCTATCATAGTTGATGACATCATCTTATCAGGAAAAACCATAGAAGAGCATGACGCCAATGTCCACAGCGCGCTAATCCAGGTACGTGAAAAAGCTGTCAAGTTCAACCCAGAGAAATTTGTTTTTGGATGCAAAAGCATACCAAACTTTGAACACATAATATCAGAAAATGGCATCCACCCAGATCCAAAAAGGTCAGTGCACTAAAAGAAATAAGGCCCCCATCTACCAAAGAAGAACTCCAAACTATACTAGGAATGATGAACTACCTTGCACAGTATATTTCTAACCTGTCGTCACTAAACCAGCCCCTACGTGATCTTGCAAAACAACCAACAGCTTAAGTGGGAGCACCAATATGACACAGCCTTTACCAACATCAAAGAATCCATCTGCAGTCCCTTACATTGTTTGATCCAGCAGCAGGGAATATTGAGCTACAAGTTCATGCTCTGTAGTTTGGCCTAGGAGCCACTCTCATTCCTTATGAGAAACCAATTTCATTCACATCATGTGCACTGAACGCCACCAAACCAAACTATTTGCAAATAGAAAAAGAACTTTATGCCATTCTTTTTGGATGCATGCACTATCATCAATACCTCTATGACCAGAAATTCAGGGTGGTATCTAATCACAAGCATCTCAAAGTAGTCCTGAATTAATCAATGTAAAAGTCTTCACCAAGACTTCAATGAATGTTACTGACAACCCAACCATACAACTTCACAGTAACAATCCGCCCAGGCAAAAAAATCCCTGTTGCCATTGCCCTGTCTTGCCTGAATCTTCCTGAAGAGGATACAACAATGCAAAAGGAGATTGAATTATACATACATTCAGTGATGTTGCTACAACCGATCAGCAACAGCAGACTCGAAAAGCTCAAACAACGGACAGCAGCAGATGCTCAAATGATTGTGCTTGCTAAGACAATTTAAAGGGGTTGGCTGGAAACCAAAAAACCTCTCACCAGCCCTCAGCTCATTCTGGGATGTCAAACATTGCTTAACAATCATAGACAATATCATACTAAAAGGAGATCACCTAGTCATATGCAAAAACTCCCGAAAAGCAAATCCTCAACTGCATACATGCATCACATTAGAGCATAAAAAAAACTAAGCAGCAAGCTTACTCAGTCATTTTTTGGCCAGGAATGACAAAAGACATTGAAGGACATATCAAAAACTGCTATTCATGCACAAGATACCAAAAAGAACTCGTAATGCCACATGACATTTCTCACTTGTCATGGAAAAAAATCTACAAAAATCTTCTACAAAAAGGGAGAATATTACCTCATTACCATTGACTATTACAGTTGCTTCTTTGAAGTCAACAGATTGGGATGCAATGCATACACACATCAAGTCATACACTACCTGAAGAGATACTTAGCACATTACAGGATTCCCTATGCTCATTACTGACAATGGCCCAAAACTCACATAATCACTTTCAAAAATTTATATTAGAATGGAAAATATCACAAGCCACATCATCACCAAACTTCAGCCAAACGGATTGGCTTAGCAAAACCAATATGGAACTTTGAGTTAGCACTGTTGGAATATAGGAACACACCTGTTGATGGATTAGCCTCCCCATCCCAGTTGCTAATGAACAGAAACCTGAGAGCAACAGTTCCATGCACAAAGGAACTACTTGTACAAAAGATCATCAACCATGATCATGTTCAAAGAAATCAGATTAAACAGCAGTCACGCCAGATCAAGTATCATGACCCAACACTCAAAAGAACCAAAGCCACTACAAATTGAGTGACTGGTCCAGAAACAAATCCATGGTAAACTGTGGAAAACTGGCATTATCAAGAGCTAACATAAATTCAAGATTCTACATAGTGAAGATTTATCCCCCCCCCTGAAATCAAAGTAGAGTGAAGTGTCTATAAATATTAGTTCAGCCAAATAAAAGTAGAGTGAAGGGTCTATAAATAATAGTTCAGTCAGAGGAGCAAGCCTAACACTTTCTCTGGAAAGCATTGTTGTAAATTGTGTTGCATTATAATGTGATAAATCAGCTGTGAGAAATGGGCTCTTCAGTAGAAATGCTTTTTTCTTATTGTTTTCTAATTTTTCTTAATGTTTATGCCTGCAAACAAGAAATAGTAAAAGAAAAATTTTCAAATTGAAGACTTGTCTCCTCTAACTGAAAAAATAAAGCTAATAATTTAGACACTTTTGTAGCAAAATAGCCCTTTCATTACATAGCTTTTATACAGTTGCATATTCTTTCTTTTTTGTTATTTTTACTGAGGAGAACTTTAGAAGCAAGATGAAAAAGAGAAAATTATTTACTAAAGAAAAACAGCTTTCTTTTTAGTTTGTTACCAAAATTTTAATTGGATAACTTACCATTTTTGACAACAGTAGAATCAGGAATGGTGACAGGCTCAGCCATGTTTGGAATAAGAGGCACATCCATAATATTATCTCTGATATATGTTAATGTCAGCTATAAAACACATAATACTATCAATAACACTTGGAAATGGCACTCCAGTTTTCAATTCTTTCCACAAAATGGACAAATTGATATGTATTCACTATGATAGATTTTCAAGCTGGTATTTTTTTCCAGTTTTTCACAACTTTCTGAAAATATTTTGTTTCTGTTATTTTTATTGACTAATTTTAAGTGCCTAGATTTTTGTTATAGTAATACAAAAATGATAAAATGATAGAATACAGACTTTTATTAGCTTAAAAAGCAGCACTTTCTCAATCATATTTCAAGCCCAAACTAGGACCCAGGAAGATGCATGACAGTTTAGCTGCAAACCTTGTCTTCAGTCAAATTCAATCAAAATTACTTTGGTGAAAGGGTTACTGATGGTATTAGAAAACTAAAAAAATTTTTAAAAACTTAAAAAATAATTTATTGCTTATTTCAATTGATTTATTGCTTAAATCATACAACCAAGATGAAATTATCATTCTACAGATGATCTAGAGATGTAATCTATTGCTCACATCAAATCAAATCATAGAACCAAGATGATAAAAACTATTATTCTACAGATGATCTAAAGATGTAGCATATGCATTTCCCTGGGTGCAGAAAATTTAGTTATACTTGTGGCAAATTTGTTATCACTTTATTTACTAATATCAAGAAATACTATTATTCCAATTGTAGCACACAGCTATATGAGAACAAGAGCTCATATGGCACTTGTGACAAAGTTGGAACCTAAAATTAGACTTGGTGCTAGATTTTTTAACTCTGCTGTTTGCCCAGAAGCACTGAACTCACCAAAGCACTGGAAATCCCCCCCCCCAACTACTCCAAAGAGATCAGATCTGGTTGTGTCAATCATGTAACTAGAACTTGTGCTTATTCTTCCCATCAAGGTTCATCCTGATCTCCCAATTCTAAGTGTTTTGCAAGAGTTCGACTCCCCCCCCCCAGATCCAATCTGAATTGACAATGGAGCATCTGAGACATGAGATCTTTCTATACATCAAGTTTCATTAAGATCTGTTCACCCATTTGTAAGATAAACATACATTAATTTTCACAATTTCACTTCCCCCCACCCCCCCAAAGCTGGTCAAATTGGGGAAAAAACTGTTATCAAGTCAATTTGTGCAGGTCTCTGACATGAATACCAATTTTCATCATCCTGGTTATCCATAAGCACCAAACTTACTAAAGCACTGGAAATCCCCCCCCCTAAAGAGAGTGGATACAGGCTGGTTATTTCAATCATGTATCTAGGACTCATGCTTATTCTTCCCACCAGGTTTCATCCTAATCTCTCCACTCTAAGCATTTTCCAAGATTTCCAGTTTACCCATTCCATTCCCCCCAATGTCACCAGAACCAATCAGGATCTAAAATAAAAGCTATGAGACAAAAGGTCCTTCTAGATAACAAATGTCATTAAGATCCAATCACCAGTTTGTAGGTTAAAAACACCTAATTTTTCCAAATTAACCATACACCTGCAAACTTTCAGCAATCCCTGTATTGATCATGTATCTAGTTTTAGATCATTCTGCATGTGAAAATTCAAGTCATCCAGGATTCAAATCTAAGACCTCACTCACTCAAAGCAAAAATCATACTACTAGACCAACAAGATACACATAAGAACCACAATCATTTGTTTTGTTGCAAATAGAGATTCTTCTCAACTATCTTGTTTCATTCATTTCACAAGTCCATTCAGTCCCTTACAGGGGAAATAGCTACGCTAAAAAAGGATGCCTCCGATCGAGATATAAAAATTGGCCAACTGGAAAAGGAGTTGGAGGATCAAAAATTAAGGTGTGATCAACTGGAGAATCAGGTACTGGAAAGTGATGTCAAGGACCGCAAATTAAATTTGTTAATTCATGGCATGCCTACTGAGCGGCCGTCTCAAACAGTTGAAGAAAATGTGAAATTTTTTTTATCTGATACAATGGAGATAAGCGACCCCATTCAGATTACGAAGTGCTACCGTATTCTTGGTGGTTCCGTTAACGTTACTAATCGAAGGCCTCGTCCGGCACCTATATTTATCTCGGTTGTAAACGAACAGAACATTCAGAGGATTCTCAACTCAGTTCGTAAATTGAAGGGGAGCGGCATTCGTGTGTGCACGGATCTTCCCCCCAAGCTAAACGCTATTCGAAATGAACTTCTTGCGAAAGCAAAGGATTTACGTGAATCAGATTCCGCAAAGTTTACGCGTGTTAAACAGAAGGGCTCGAAGCTTTGGCTTGAATCCAAATCCACGGCCTCGTCACCCTGGGAAAGAGTGATGGACTAGTTATTGCTGTCCCTTTGTGATTATTATTAGTATTGTGATAGACATTTTGATTGATTTTCTTGCCACTTCTGTCACAGTGTTGTGTACATGTTGGGTTCTACAACCTCGTTTTTTGCGTATGATCTTTTTTTTAGTTTTCTAGTGTTAGTAGGTCTAGTGAAAAAAATCAGGTTTTGAGGTCTTGTTTGTTCTCTGCCACTTTTTTACCCGATTTGCCTGATTAGTGGTGCGGTGCCATTTCCACTTTTTCGTCGTGCCTGCCTGGGACATAAGGTAAAGATGAAATTTATATATAGCACGTGAGTAGTGGGGAGTCTGGGGGAGGATTGGGGAGCCGCCTCGATGATCAGCTTGATCTAAAAAATATTTATTATGATTTTTCCCCTTTTGCTAAAGGTGTTTATGATGATCATTTAGCTAGCCTTCCTGCTACTGATTTTTTATTTGAAGGGGATTTAGGAACACCTGTATTTGATGGGAACTTAAGATCAGCACTTTTTAACTGCAGAGGTTTGGCTAGTAGCCACGAGTTTGTTTCGCAGTTACTTTGTAACCACAGGGTAAGTATTTTAGGCCTATGTGAAACCTTTTTAAGTAATGAAAATGCAGAATTCATGAATTGTGATGGGTTTAAATTTATATCTAATAATAGGGAAAATAGACAGGGTGGCGGAGTTGGACTTTTTGTTCGGGATGATATTCGATTTGTTGTGAAGAAGCAACTATCTAAGCATGACCAAGAGATGACCTTTGAGAGCATTTGCATTGAGTGTGTGATTGATAATAGGAAAGTTCTTGTTTGTGTTGTTTATCGATCACCATCGGCTTCGTTACAAGAGTTTTTGCGAATTTATGAATGCTTCATTGAAGATGTGACTAATTTGAATTCTGAGCAAGTTCTGGAAATGGGTGATTTTAATATTAATTTATTGTTAGCTCAGACAAATAGACCGGGAATTTCTAATCATTTGCATGAAAAATCGCTTGAGTTTCTGTGTATGAACCTATCAAAATCACTTTTACCATCATGCAGGTCTGCGACCCGGGTTACGGAAGATACGGCTACTCTCATTGATAATATTTTTTCTACTATCCCCGTTACTCTTTCGCATATTATATTTACAGATGTTTCTGACCATTGTGTGGTTGTTGTGGATGTTGGAATTAATCACAGACCAAAATTTTTGGAATTTAAACAAACTCGAAAAATTGATAAAGAAGGAATGGATAAATTGAGGAACCTTTTGTATTTAAATGAGTGGACTGCAATTCTAGAATGTGAATGCCCTGAGATTTCTACGGCTCTGTTTTTAAAATATTTCCGTGAGTGCTTGGATGAAGCATGTCCATTGAGACGCATTAAAATAAAAAAATATACACTCCCTAAAAAACCATGGAATCTCACGCGGGCTTCTACACTCTATTTCAATAAAAAATAAGCTATTTAAAATATCTATGTCATTCCCATCTACTAAAAATAAAGAAGAGTTTAAAAAGTATAAAAATGTCCTGACACAGTTAATTCGGAAAGCAAAAGCTAGATATTTTGAAAAATCATTTGTAGAAGCTCGTGGGGATCAAAAACATACTTGGACACTTATTAACTCTCTGTTGGGAAGGTCTCAAAAATCTTCATTTCCGAATGAAATGTTACGTGGTGATGGTACTTTTTCTTCCGATAAGCAGGAAATAGTGAACTTGCTCAATGCTCATTTTGTAAGCATCGGTGAAAAAACAGCTAATGCATCTCATGTTTCTCCAAATAATAATAACAATGATTTATTTAAAGATCACATGCCCCCTCCCTCTGATAAAAGCATGTTCCTTTCCCCGGTTACTGAAATTGAACTAAAACAGATCATATCTAAAATGAAGAACGGTTCATCTGAAGCCCTTGATGGATCTTCTACTAATTTGGTCAAAGAAATATTCCCAGTTATATCACCGGTTTTATGCCACATTATTAATCTTATATTTGTAACTGGTATCTATCCTTCAACATTTAAATCAGCAAGAATTGTGGCCCTACATAAAGGTGATGACCCGAGGCTTCCTGCTAATTATCGTCCTATATCGATACTCTCTGCTTTTTCGAAGGTTGTAGAGCGAGCACTGTATAACAGAATTTATTCTTTTTTTGAGAAATTTGATAACATTTCTAAACTTCAGTTTGGATTTAGAAAAGAGCATTGCAGTGATCATCCTATGGCTATTATTGTCCAACATATTAATGATTGTCTTGACCGTGGAGAAACGCCTGCAACTATATTTTTAGACATACAAAAAGCTTTTGATTCCATTTCTCATGAAATTCTTTTGTATAAGCTTTCGAATGCTGGTATTCGTGGTAATTGCCTTAGGTTACTTGAATCGTATCTTCATGGGAGGCAGCAGATACTTATATATAATGATGTTAGATCTGATTCTTTACAGCAGTCAGATAAGGTTGGTGTTCCCCAGGGATCCGTATTAGGACCTCTGCTTTTCCTAGTTTACATTAATGATTTGTGCTCAGCTACTGGAGTTTCTTCTATAGACACTCAGTTTGCTGACGACACTGCAGCAACCGTTTCTGGTAAATCTCGTGAAGAGCTAGTGGTCAATTTAACATCCTCATATGATAGATTGTCTACTTGGCTCTCTGATAATAGACTACTTCTGAATAGAAAGAAGACTAAGTTTATTGTTTACAGCAGGACGGGTCACAAGTTTCCAGATATAGAATCAGTTTCCATTTCTGCGAATGAACCTGAGTCTGTTATTGAAAGGGTTGTATTGATAAGATATTTAGGAGTTGTGTTTGACAATAATTTGTCATGGAAAGAGCAAAGTCTGCCCGTGGAGTTGGTATAATGTGCAGACTGAAAAACCTTCTTCCATATTGCGCTCTTAAATCCATTTACTTTTCCCTTGTGCAATCCCATTTTGATTATGCATCTATTATTTTTTTGAACACTTTTAAAAGTAATGTTACCCCTCTACAGATTATACAAAATAAAGCAGTTCGTATACTTAAACCTTTTCTGCCTTCGCCATCAAACTTCCCCTTAAAATCGACAACAGAGACCTTTTTTTCACTTCATAATATTCTTCCTGTTCGGCAAAGTATCCAATTTTTAAGTGTTATGTTTAAGATTAAGCTTGAACGAGAAAAGCTCCCCAGATATTTTGCATCGATGGGTCTTATTTCTTCTCCTTCATCTGCACAAGTTGAAACCCGTGGTAAATATAATCTGCGGATTCCTAAGGTAGTTACAGAGAGGTCGCGTTTTTGCCTGAGGTATTTGATTCCTCTACATTGGGAAAGTTTGAAAAATGAGATTGATTTTAATATAAGCATATATGCTATAAGACGGAAGTTGAAAAGAGTGCTGATTGAAAGTTATAAATCTAAATAATATGATTTTTTATTTTTTTTATTTTTTTTTTATAGGGATGTTTATATTTTTTTTTTTTTTTTTTTTTTTTAGTATTGGGTTGGTCTCTGGGGTTCGCCCATGAGGCCTCCAGATGTCTTATGACTCACTTGGTTTTAAGTTGTAAATTTAATTGTGTCTCAGGATGGTGCGCGGAAGATGGAAGTGGTATCGTACAGCACGGGATTTGTTTTTTATTTATTTCTGTCAAGCTTGGTTAAGAGAAGTTTTTATTTTTAATTTTGTGCATATTTAGTGTTTCTTAAAGGTAGCTCAATTGCATTCGAGCTATACTCTCAGCCTTGAGTTACCTAATATTTTGTATATATTGGTTATAATAAAAGAACCTTGAACCTTGAACCTTGCTCCCCTCAGATGGTCAAATTGGGGAAGTGACTATTTCTAATTTAATCTGGTCTGGTCCCTTATATGCCTGCCAACTTTCATTGCCCTAGCTTATCTGAAAGTGCCCAAACTAGCAAAGCTATGATCAACAGACAGACATACTGATGGAAAAAAACTACATTTGCTATATGTCAGTTGGTAAATACTAAGTGTTGTAAAAATGGGTCACAACCATATATATTGGAACCAAACTTGCAAGATGTAAGTTTTTTATGCTAGTCCAGTATTATTTATGTGTTACACAAATATTACTAGAAATAAAGATTACATATGAGCACATTGATGGGAGGAGGATACAGGGTTATTGCCTCCACCCTGTATTTTGGAAATGCATTTTATGGTATTGTCTATGAAATACTACCTTTGCATTATACTTTCAAAAGCAAAACCTTTATGAAGAAAAACTTTTGCAAATTGACACAATTGAATACACATTTTGGTCTCATGTTTAAAATGGAGAAACTACCATATTTATTTGCTGGCATATTTACAAAACATTAACATAGTAAATCCATGCAGATGCATTTAGTGACTGTGGTACATCAAGTTAGCATTGGATTCTGAATAACATGGCAGATTTTTATCTTAGATCTAAAACATAATGAGGGGGAGGGGAACTGGAGCAAAGGAACCTTGATCAATAATAGGTAGGGTAAGTATTTTTAATATTTGTTAGCTGTTCTTAGGGAAACCTTTTCAAATCAGAAAAGAGCACTAAATGTTTCCAAAGTATGACAGGTAAAATTCTAGTTCAGCTACTTTTTGCTATCTTGGAAAAACGTAAGTTTTTCCAAGATAATGAAAATGAAATTTTCAGTAATGAATCTAGTGCCAAAAACATACTCTGGAAAGGTATTGTCTAGCTCCCATGTTAACCCTCTTCTGATTCATAAGTCTCAAACATTTGCCTACTTGAGAGGTCAAACCCATGACCTTGACAGTCGAACCCCATGACCCCCCTGCTCCTGGATACAGCCTTGGTTGTGCTATTTTCTCAAGCACCTACAGACAGAGACACTGAATAGGAAGAACAAAATATGCTGCATCTCTGTCTTAGGCTATTTTGGACTTTGAAAATTAAAATAGCCTTAAATTGGACATCAGTAATTTGAAAATTAGCAATTTTAAAGTTTTTTTTGGGGCGAGGTTCAAATAACTAAAATTTAAAAAAGCTTCAAATTAATCAATGTCACTATTTGCAATGGATGAGGGAACAACCCCAGCCTGAGAGAAGCCATTACTAGTTGCAATGATTAAAGAACAGATATTAACTGAAAGCCATAATGACAATATTTACATGACATAATGACAATGATCTATTGAAATTCTGACATAACAATGTTTTAACCTAATTTTCAGTTATCAGTTTATGTTTCTCTGGTTTTAGTTCAGAAAATGCAATTCCTGTTATTTGAGTAGAATTTTAATTCATATAATTTTTTTCAAAATTTAGGGAATGTATTAGTGGATCTTTGAAACCATCAAAAATTGAAATTGAATAAAGTTCTGAAGCTGAAAAGAACTTTTTGTACTTCATCTAAGAAGTATATCTATTTAGCAAGGTTTCATTTCTACAACAAAAAGATTTATGAAGGTGATAAAGGTCAGGGCCATCTAAATGGAGAAAGAAAGGAGGTAGTTTCTTCAAACTACCTTACCTGAGGTAGTTACTTCAAACTACTTTCCATAAACATACTTTAGTCTGTAAACATATCTCTAAAAGTTTTATTTTCTTAACAACCCCTTTTCAAGACAGCAAAAATTAACTAGACAAGGATTGTGCCCTATGGCAATCCCCCCAATGATTCTATATATATATATATATATATATATATATATATATATATATATATATATATATATATATATATATATATATATATATATACCCTGATGGTTTATTTCATTATTATTGAACACTGTTATGTGTCAGAGGGTCTATGTTGTAATAAGTCTTGTGTAGTGTATTGACTTGGTATCATCAAATTTCTATTTCAACAAGCCATTTCTTAATGACAAAAAAGAGCCAGTTTAAAAAAAAAAAAATGATAGCTAAACTGGCTTATAATAAAGACTAGTGAAAAATGTACCTGTTAGTTTTAAACAAATAACAAGTCTTTTCTAAATTCACTATTATTCCATTGTTGTAATTTATTCTTATAGCCTAGGCTATATCTTCTGTTTGGCCTATGTGAAATCCATCTTTATGTGTGTAAACTATTTGTAGGTTTGGGTTTTCAAACTATTGCTGATTGCACATAAAACACAAATTTTAATAACTGGTCAGGGTTAAAATGTTGAAAGACTTTCAAAATGCTGTTAGTTTCAGTACACATGATTGAGCATAAAAAAATTACTAATAAAATGCTAGACAAGCATACAAAATACAAAATATTTTATTAAATCCTTTCTTCTTTGATATTAGCATGCACATTTGCCAAAATCCCTAAAAAATATGTCTGGAAAAGAGAACTTCATTTTCAAATTTAGCCATAGTTTCTCTGATGGAAAACAAATTGCTCTAATGAATAAAACCATCAAAAATTGAAATTGAATTAAGTTCTGAAGCTGAAAAGAACTTTTTGTACTTCATTTAAGAAGTATATCTATTTAGCAAGGTTTCATTTCTACAACAGAAAGATTTGTGAAGGTGATAAAGGTCAGGGCTATCTAAAGGGAGAAAGAAAGGAGGTAGTTTCTTCAAACTACCTTCCCTGAGGTAGTTACTTCAAACTACTTTCCATAAACATACTTTGGTCTGTAAACATATCTCTAAAGGTTTTATTTTCTTAACAACCCCTTTTCAAGACAGCAAAAATTAACTAGACAAGGATTGTGCCCTATGGCAATCCCCCCAATGATTCTATATATATATATATAGGCCTATATATATCTATATATAGCCTATATGTATATATATATAGCCTATATATATATAGCCTATATATATATATATATAACCCTGATGATATATTTCATTATTACTGAACACTGTTATGTGTCAGAGGGTCTTTGTTGTAGTAAGTCTTGTGTAGTGTATTGACTTGGTATCATCAAATTTGTATTTCAACAAGACATTTCTTAATGACAAAAAAGTGCCAGTTGAAAAAAAATGATGGCTAAACTGGCTTATAATAAAGGCTAGTGAAAAATGTACCAGCTAGTTTTAAATAACAAGTCTTTTCTAAATTCACCATTCTTCCATTGTTGTAATTTATTTTTATAGCCTAGGCTATATCTTCTGTTTGGCCTATGTGAAATCCATCTTTATGTGTGTAAACTATTTGTAGGTTTGGGTTTTCAAACTATTGTTGATTGCATATAAAACACAAATTTCAATGTTAATAACTGGTCAGAGTTAAAATGTTGAAAGACTTTCAAAATGCTGTTAGTTTCAGTACACATGATTGAGCATAAAAAAATTACTAATAAATGTTAGACAAGCATACAAAATATAAATCCTTTCTTCTTTGATATTAGCATACACATTTGTCAAAATCCCTAAAAAATATGTCTCATTATAGGTTAAATATATGGCTTATATTATTTATTCTCCATGAATTTTTGTTTTATTTGATTTCATTGATGTCAGTTGCTTTCTGTTAAAAATACATTTATTTTTTTACATCAAGCTTCTTCTTTTGTGAAAAAATTTGAACTGTTTTTCTTTTTATATATTGTATAAAATGTAAAGGAATACCTGGCCCTTCATTTCACAGATTCAACTGAAAGTATTTGAGGTATCTTACATCAAAATTCATTTGACACATTTTAGTGGTTTTTTTTTTTAGATGACATAGGACACCATTAAAGTTTTGCATTTGCTTTGCTAAAAATTGTCTTAAAAAGTACCAAATTTAGAGAGTTATGTTAATATTTTTCTTGCTGATGAGTATAATTTTTTTTAAAATTCCTTCTGTTTAAAGCATTTTAGAGAGATTCTGAGCCAACCATGGGTATATTGTTGTTACAAATGATTTTTCTCAAATGGGCTTGTGGAAAACAAGTAGAACATATAATTTCTCTTTTTTAATTATTTCAAGACCAGAATATCACAAAACTAAGCATTAATATTGCTGATTGTACCTTAAGTAAATACAATCCCTGTAAATACAAAAGGGGAAGAAAAGAAGAAATCAATTGATGAAAAATTTATATTATTGATTTCATTTATTTTCTGAGTGAAAGGAACTAAAGCTCTTGCTACTCCTTTTGTTTGAGAAGTATTATTTTGCCTTTTCATATAAATTTATTGCGTGGTTTGAGTTTCTGGAATTTCCCTTTCCTGAACCCAATGTTTCCTAACACTTCTAGCCCCCTCAGGGAAGGGGGCCAAGCATCTAATTGGTTATCAGAAGCTGATATTCCTATTGTTGTATCTCCAATATCCAATGATGATAGCCTGAATGAAACCATGATTACTGTCTCTGAGCCACCAATCTCTGAAACTGACAACCTGCTAAATGAGGATTTTCAGACAGTAGGCAGAAAACAGAAAAGAAAAAAACCTTCTATGAGTCCTCCTGAAATAATGGGACTCTCGAACCCAAATCCAGCTGTGGAGATAAAGGACAAATCCATTATCCTTTTTACTCCAACAGTAAAAGATCAATCTTTCTCTATCAAAAATATTACTAACATTAGAATGAATCTTTTCAAAACTTTTAGATGCAGCTTCACTGTGAATGTGAACAGAGATGGTTCACTAATGGTTATGTTTCTAGACAGAAATGAAGCCTACAAAGCCCTTAGCCTAAATAAAATTGGCAATATCCCTGTTACACCTGAATGGTGGAAACCAACACTGAAAAATTCTCAGAAAATAGTACTGTACAACATACCATTGGAACTGTCAAATGACGACTTGAAAGATGGCCTTATGAATAATAAGGGGGAAATACTGGAGGTTCTAGATGTTCATCGTATGGGCAAACTAGATTCTAAGGGAACAAGAAGTAGTAAGAGTGTTCTCTTTATCTTACCTGCTAGTTCCCAATTTGACTCAGTATTCCTTTTTGGTCAGCAAAAAGCTCATAAAATATACCAAGAAAAACCTCTTCAATGCTCAAAATGTTTTAAGCTTGGTCACTCATCTAAGTATTGTTCTTCTTCTGTGCCAGGGTGCCCTAATTGCCTTGGTAATCACTCCTTGTCTACAGAAAGTAGATGCACTGAAGTGCCTAAATGTACAAACTGTGATGGTAGACATCAATCAACAGATCACAATTCATGTCCTAAATATGTTCAACAAGCTAAAGTTTTAAAGATTGCTCTTCAAGAAAATGTTCCTTTCCCAATAGCTGCAATGGAGCTGGCCAAGCGGTCCAAAGTACCATCAGGTCCAAGAGTTAATGAGGCCAAAGAAGGGAATTTAGCCCTTCCTCAAAAACCCTGGCTACAGGTCCACAAGAACCACCCAAATCAGGCACTCATACCTCCTACTGAGACTTCTTACCCTCCATTGGCTAAGGAGCATCCCAAGGTGGCTGAAGCTAGTCCATCCCTCAACAATCCTAAAACTAAGCCTAAATCTTGGTCTGAAAGAGTGGCAGCTTTTCCTAATATTTCTACTCAAGCCATAACTATGCAAGATAGAGTTGGACCTCATATTACTAATTTAATTAAATATGTTGCATCAGTGGACTTAATATTACAATCAAATATGGCTAAAGATAAAAAAGCCAGTATAACAAAAGAAATTGCAGAATACTACTTTTCCAATTCTATTTTCAATGAAATAGGAACAGAATTATCATCCATTCTCTCAAAATATCATGCATGTCACCTATTCAACCCTTCCTATGTTAACTAAGCTGCAGATCCTACAATGGAATTGCGTCTCTTTAAATTCAAATAAACTTGCTGATCTTATCCAATGTGCAAATGATAAGAGAATTGGAATTATTTGTCTACAAGAGACTAATCTTCATCAGTACAAGAAAATCAAAATGCCTGGGTACAAGTGCTACAGGAAGGATAGATCAACTAACAGAAAGGGAGGGGGTGTGGCAATTTTTGTTCATGTTTCAATCCAACACTCCCCTCAACCCTTAACTATCTACAGGGATGAAATAGATGTTGTAGGCATATTAATTACCTTAGCTAATGGTAACCATCTTGCCATAAAATCCTTTTATAATCCATGTGGGAGTAAGGACATCCAAAGTATCTTGGAAACAGAATTATCAGGTAATAATACCTTTATTTTTGGTGATTTTAATGCCCACAGTCCTCTCTGGGAACAATCAGCAGGTAGCAACAAAGCAGGAAGAGGAATAGAGTACATATTGTCCAATTTTCCTGACACCTTGATTTTCACTCCATTTGACTTTCAGACCAGGTATAATATTTCTTCTAACTCTTTCTCAACTATAGATTTGCTTCTAGGTCCTTCTTCATATTATGATTTAGTTCAGATGGTAAAGGTGTCGTCTCTTCAATCTGATCATTGTGCAATTCTTACATCATTTCAAGATTTATGCTACACTCCCAAACCCTACGTCCCTACATTTATCAACTCCAAAGGTAATTGGTCCCTTTTTCGTGAGATATTAAATGAAGTAGATTTTTCCTTTGTTTCTCCTAATTATGATATTAATGCCATTGAGTCTAATTTGAGATCAATCCTGCTGGAGTCAGCTAAATCGGCAATTCCAATGACTAGGGTACGTTTTTACAATGGCTCCAAAAGACCCAAGAATTGGTGGAATGATGAGTGTAGGGTTGCAGTTCTGGCAAAAAGAAAGGCTCGTAAAATGTTTCAAAAGCACCCATCTCAGTCAACAGCAATCTTTTATAAGCAGTCATGTGCTAAGGTGAAACTAATTTGTAGGAGAGCTAAACAGAGTACATGGCTGAATTTCAGCTCAAGTATCAGTTTTAGAACCCCAATTTCAAAGGTCCATAATTTCATTAGCCAACTAAATAGTGGAAAGCAGCCTAATGATGACCGTTGATATTATATCATTCAGGATGGATATCCAATTGTATCAGATAAAAAGAAGGCAGATCTGTTTACCAATGTTTTTAAAAACGATTGCTCAGATTATCATCCCAGCCGACCTCCTTTTTGTAATCTCCCTCTTACCTGTTCTTATAAGGGCACTCTGATGAAACCTTTTTCCCCAGATGAATTTTGTGTAGCACTTAATTCTCTTAACATCAAGTCTTCCCCAGGTTATGATGGTATTTGTATGAAGTGGATTCTTGAGTCCCCAAAGGTGTTTCATACAGCCCTCTTAAGTCTTTATAATCTTATTTGGTCAAGTCAAAAGTTCCCAGATGCCTGGAAGATTGCTCAGGTATTCCCAGCTTTAAAACCTTCTTAATCATCTAATGATCTCAAGTCTTACCGTCCTATATCAGTATTACCTTCCTTTAGTAAAATTCTGGAAAGGCTTGTCTTATCAAGAATTGAGTGGTTTTCTGAAGTCAACAATCTCTTTCCTAGTGAACAAACAGGTTTCAGAAAAGGACATAGCTCTTTAGATAACATTACCCGGCTAGAAATTGATGTTTGTAACTCCCTCAAAAAAAGACATGTCACAATGGCTGTTCTGTTTGACTGGTCGAATGCCTATGGAAATGTAGTCCACAATAAATTATTGGAAATCCTAATAAATCTTGACTTCCCGTATCCTTTTATAAGTTTTATAAAGTCTTTTCTAACTGATAGATATTTTTACGTTCAAGTAAATCAGTCTAGAAGTGAGCAATGCCCCATTACGAGAGGACTTCCTCAAGGTGCAATATTGAGTCCTCTTCTATTCAACTTGTATGTTTCTGAATTTCAAGTACCTCATGCATCATTTGGCCTTTATGCAGATGATTTGATCATTTGGAAGTCAGGAAGGGATATTAGCCTTCTTCAAAGCCTTATTCAACAGGATATAAGTCTAGTCCAGAGATTCTCTTTAGCATTTGGCTTCCCAATATCAATCAGTAAAACTAAAGCCATTATATTTACTAATGGTACTCTAGATCCTCCTAATCCACTGACAATTTTCTCAAGGGAGATCCCATATTGCGATTCAGTGAAGTTACTTGGTTTATTAATGGATTCTAAAATGCAGTGGCATGAACATATTAATTCTTTGAAATCTCTGATTATTCAGAGACTTTGTATTCTAAAAAGACTTGCTGGAAGTAAGTGGGGATGTCACCCAAAGATTATTTTGGATTTTTACAAATTATATATTCGTTCAAATATAGAATATGGGATTCAAATATTTTCAGCTCGTCCCCCATCCTCATTCAAAATCCTTGAATCTTTACAAAATTCTGCTATTCGAATAGCTTTGGGTGTGCATAAGCATACTCCTCTGTCAAAGTTAAGAACACTGTCGGGATTGGTGTCCCTAAGTGAAAGAGGATCTAGTCTAAGGATAAAGTATTTCTCGCAAATCCAGGCTAATGGAGCCAAGCATGCTGTATATGCACATACCTTTGCTGAGAAGTCAGCCTGTCCCAATGCCCATTCATCATGGAATCAGTTTCAACTGGAGGTCCCAAACTGGAATCAACATTCGCTTCATGCATATCCCTTTACTGAGTCCCCCCCATGGGAAATGAGTCCTCCAAGCTGTCAAGTAGAACTTATCTCTATTAGTAAAGATTTGATTCCTAATTATGAGATCCAGACTATTTTGGCTGAACACATCTCAAAGGCTTACCCCAACTATAGAAAAATATTTACTGATGGATCCGTCCAGAGGGAAAGAGCTGGAGCAGGAGCATGTATCCCATCCCTGAATTTGAATATTTATTCTCCTCTCCCATTGGGATCTTCTATCTTGTCTGCTGAATTATGTGCCATCCGCCTGGCCTTGGATGCTCTTATAAATTATAACATTGAATCTGAAAATATACTCTGTCTCTCCGACTCTAAATCATCATTACTACTGATCCAAAATATTAATAGAATTGCTAATGACAAAGATTTATATAATATTAGAAGACAGCTTCTTAATCTAAAGATCAAGGAAAATGAAGTTTATTTTCAACATGTTCCTAGTCATAAAGGTATAAAATATAATGATATGGCTGATTCTCTAGCAGCAAAGGCTTCCATGTTATCTCCTAGTCCTTCCTCTGACCTCAATTCACGAGATATTATCAGGCAAAGATCCAAAGTTAATCACAGTACATTAATGTTATCTCCATTTCATACAAGATTAAATACAGTGCTATATTACCGGCTGAAATCAGGTGCCCTACTTCTAAATAGCTTGTTATTTAATTGGAAGCTACATCATTCCCCTTTATGCCGAATCTGCTTTTCAACAGAGGAAACAATCCAGCATATTTTATTTGATTGCCAGGCTCAGAGTGAGGAGACTGTTGCTCTTAAGCGTTTCTGCTCCTTGGCTAAGATTCCAAATACTTATACAGCTATCCTGGACTCTAACCTGCCATGGGAAATTGATCGTAAGATATTTAAGGCAGCAATTGATACCTTAAAGAAGAGAAATATTGTTTAATAAGGATTAAAGCTTGAAGAAGTCAATTTTTAATGGGACGCGATTTATCCATAGTTTTTGATTGTGCAGAAGAGAGCGGGAATGAGTAGGAAGAGCCGTATTGGTACCGGCCGGCCTAGTGCCTTAAACTGCTGGGGACAGGTAGCTCAGGTACTCGCACTTCCCACAATCAATAACAGTGTATTATTGTTCATAATCGTATATATCCATTGTTCGCAGACTGGAGGAGAATAGCGCTTCCAGTAGATAGTTTTTCTGAAGAAGAAGTCAAAGAGGTGAAAGGACTTGTTGTTAGTCCATATACATCCCTACAATTTTTGGACCTGGAACTTTGTGAATGTTATATTTATGTCATGTCCAGAATTTTAAAGTTGATCTTCATTGTTTTGTTTTAATTTCCATGGCCATAGGACTTTAGTGTATTAAAACCTACCTATGTCCATCCATTTTCTTTTAAACAAAGAGGAGTTCTATGTTTCCTAGCTTCAATAAATTTATATGCAATTTTGAGACCAGGGTTACAAAGTAGATCAAAACTTGCAAGTGGAACTATGATATGATTAATTAATTTGTAAGAAATGTATATCAATTTAAAGATTTAAAAAATTATGTAGAAAACAAACAAGACAAATAAATAAAAGTATCCCTTTACAACCATTTAATTAAGTGTAACAAATGTAGATAATCCCTAAGATTGAAATGAACAAAGCTTCAATTATGAATCTGTTTTCTTTAAACAAACTGAAGGGACAAACCTCCAAGCTATGACAAATTCAATCTCACTTTTGATCTCTTTCCTTTTCAATAGGAACTTTCTTTGGATTTTTTTCAACCAAGTAAAATCAGTTCATATGTTTGATTTACAAATAAAGTGAACATACTCCTTGATGCCTTTTTATATTTTTTACAAACATAATAAGTGCTTCAAGTACAAGTTTTTGAGCTCTTGAAAATGACCAAAGTATACTCAAATAGTTTTTGGGTATAAGAAAGCTTAAAACATTGGTCTATAACTTACTGTTTCATTATTAATCCATTTTTACATGTTGTATAATCTATGAGCACTAATTTTCCACAATTAAGTTGGATTAATAAATTTTACAATATTATGCTGTATTTCTGCTTCTTTAATGCCAAATTTTCAATTAGGGTATGTGTTTTTGGTCATTTTTGACAAAATAATGTATGTTTTTCACTGCCAAAATTTGTTAGGTTAAGTAAGGTCAAAAAGTGCTTAAACTTGAACTAGCAAAATAAGCAATTACTATATTTGTAAAGAACATACAAAAAGGCATCAAGTGGTATATTCACTTTATTTGTAAATCAAAATATGAACAACAAGAAATTCACCTCTAACATGCCTAATTTGCAAACATATAGCCCAAATTATATATTTCCAATGTTTTCTGCCACCTTTTACTTGTTTTTCCAGTTCTTGTTTTGCCACTGTTGCATCAATGGACAGGTTCCAGGGTTGAGGGATAGATTGGCAGAATCAATAGAAAATATGTAATTTCAGCTCTAGATTTCCATATTAGGAGGGTTGGGGCTAAAGTAGAGCAGGGCTGCATGTAGAAAGCTATAATTATTATGTAAATTACAAAGAATCATCTTTTTTCAACAGGTTTTTTTCTACAGGTCTACAGGTCCTTCTCTTGGCTTATACCACATTAAGCATTATATAACCAAAGAAGAATAAGTAGCAAAAAGCTATATAAACATAAGCACAGGTTATTTAACAATGACTTCTCTAGTGCTTAACTATGACCCCTTAGTAATATTAACAAGAAACAAGGGTAAAACTGGTGCAAACAGTATTACTGGCTTTCATATAAAGTGAATATACCGCTTGATGCCTTCTTTTATGCTCTTTACAAATATAATAATTGCTTCTACTGCAAGTTCAGATTTAAGCACTTTTTCACCTCTTGACCTCTTGAAAATGACCTATAAATGGAGTCATTACAAATCTGTAATAGTTTAGAAACAAATTTGGGCTATATATTTGCACATCAGGGGGGTAGGGGTAAAGCATAGCATATGCTTTTATTATATTATATTTTTTATATTTTATTATATATGTAAACTAACCATTGCTGTTTTTTTTAATGTGTTTGTGCACATCAAATTTTAATGAAAAGAGAAATCACCAGTGCAACAGCACACACATAAAAAAATTCAAGCAATGGTTAGTTTACATATTTAATATATGCTACACTTTACCCCCACCCCCTGATGTGCAAATATATAGCCCAAATTTGTTTCTTAACTATTACAGATTTGTAATGACCCCATATATAGGTCATAAATTGATGCCCCAAGGCATCAAGTGGTATATTCACTTTATATGAAAGCCAATAATACTGTTTGTACCAGTTTTACCCAATGGTAAAACTGGTGCAAACATAAATAGGTAGCCTAACAGAAAAAGTGAAATTTAGTGTAAATGACAATCAGGAACTGGATACTGGATCAAGGGGGCCAAAAACAGGGCTATATAATTGGAGTTCAAAGAACGTGGTGATTTTTTAGTGAAAAAAAAAAACACTTCCCTGGTTAATTTAGGACTTTGAATCAATTAGCCTACCAAAATTTTCCTATTCTATGCAATTAAAATAGTTTTCCCTTTTCAGAGCATTAAGACAATTTATCACAATAAAAAATATCCAAAGCATCTTGAATGGAATGACTTAAAAAGGCAAATGACAACCACAATTTGAAATCTTACAATTAAACTTCTGGCCATACAAATTGTATTAGGCTACCCAGCTCTGAAATAATTGCTGAAGGTGTATATGCCTGTAAAATTAGAAACAGACCCAAAGTCCCAGCCTCTTCCTTGTCAGAACTTCACATAGCATTAAAACAATAATTACACGTGACCAATGTTGTTATTATTCGCAATTAATCTTGCCGTTTTAGGTGACACGTGGCCAGAGAAGTATTTGTTGCTATCTTTTAGGGGTTAAACCTCGATTAGTAAAAATCCCATTGGATAAGTAAACAAACGCACCCTCTGATGACTTAGTACGCAGATGAAAAACACATTACAGTTGACCAAATCCTAAACAGGGAAATAGCACTACTTAAGGCCTTTTTTCGCGTCAACCAGCTGGTTTAACCAATGACAGCTTTGGTTTAACCAGCTTGTATGTTTAACGCAAAAACGGAAAAAATTACATATGGTTGAGCTCAAACAAAACTGGTTCACGAAAACACTTTTTACTTGTCGGTTTGGGCAAAAAATTTCAAACATAAAACATCCGTATAGTGTTAAGAGTGTCAATCTATTATAATTAAATGATTTAGCACTGGCTTAATTTCCTCCGGATTTGACATATTTCACATTAGTTTGAGGTCAGAGAGAATTGAAAAATGATCTAGCATACTCTCTGGTATATTTGAAGAGATAGGAAGGGTCAGAATTAGTGGAATCTTGGGTTAAATTGTTCAGGTAATATATTGGAAAATGTTGTATTCATACTGTAAAAGCAAAATTATCTATAAAAAAGTCCTAAATGATAAGACTTTAGCTTTGTTGAGCTACCCTAAACAGAGGATAAAATTCTAGTTTGACTTCTTTTTGTTTTGATTTGGAATTCTACTAGCCTACCAGGCTATAGATTAAATTTCCAGTCAAATTCCAGTTTAGCTACTTTTTGCTATCTTTGATTGGGGTTATGTTAGGTGAATGAAACTTTCAGTGATTAATCCATAGCTAAAAACATACTCTGAGAAGCTATTGCTAAGCTTATGTGATAACCCTCTTCTGTTTTTAAATCTTGGAATTTTGCGTATTGGACTGGTCTGTAACTATTAAAATTTTGGTAAAACAACATCTTACCTTAATTTTCAGCTAGCAGTTTCTGTTTCTCTGGTTTTAGCTCTGAAAATGCAATTCTTGTTATTTGAGTAGAATTTTAAGCCATATCAGTGTTTGGTATTTAAATATAGGGAAATGTATATCCTGAAAGTTTCCTCATTTTCCTAACCTAAACCTTTTTCAAGATAATACAAATTTATCTAAAATAGAATTTTACCAAACAGAAGTTTAACCTAATAATTTGTAATAACATATTGTTCAGGCTAGCCTTTGCAATCCCTACAAATTTTGGCTCTTCACAATAAAGCACTATTACAGGCTTAGCCTAACAAAAGAAAGTAGCAAACTGCTTAATCTTAATAAAAAAAAATCCAAAGGACTTTATATTTCTTCAATACAAAATATATATTAATTTTTGTTTTCGGTAGAATACTAGTTAAGTATAAACCAGCAAATGTTTAAGAATTTTTTGAGGGGGGACAGCTGCCTAAAATTAACAAAATATTTCTGATAAGCACAAAAATATAACAAATTAAGCTAAACTAGGAAAATAGTTTTGTTCTCACTGAACAGTTACCATAACACATAATGTGTTGTAAGATTTTGCAGTACTTGTGCATTATAGCCACCACATTCAAGTTCTATTGAGAAGTTTAGTTTGGCTAATGTTAATGACATAAAATAAAATATGATGAATATATAAAACTTTATCAACAAAATTATGAAAACTACAACAAAGAATCCTGGAATTTGTAAATCAGCATCATATCTAAATATACTGTATCTTACATTGTGATAGATTGTTTTAACGCCCTACTGTACAGGGGTAAATATTTAAATTATGTATCATAGGCAATTATCTGAAGAGTAATCTATTAAAAGTCTCCTGAGCTAACTAGGGAAGTTTTTTCTTTCTTTTTTACTTGCTTTAGCCTGTATCCAGTTCCTGATTGCCATATAAATTCCATATTCATAGTTAAATAACATAAGCCTTTGTATATAGACTATACCTTGTTGCTAATTTTTCTGGGCATAGAATGTTTGATTTGGTAAAGCCCTAGAGAAGGACCTGAAGAGAAAGAAACATAATAAAAAAAAATTCATGCTTCATAATTTTTAGAATAATAGCTGGTAACACATTTTATATTCAACTTTGCTCTACTTTACCCCTCAATCCTCCCAATATAAAAATGTATTGCTGAAATTTCCTATTTTCCATTTGTTTTGTCAATCTGTCTCTCTAACTTCATCCCATGTAGCTGTAAATTAAACAAATGTGACAAACAATAACTAGAAAAACAGGTGACAGGAGGTTAAATGCATTGAAAATATGAAATCTGAGCCATATTTCTGCACATTGGGAGGGGTATTCAGATAAAGCATAGCCTAACTTAATGATTTTCTCTTGCTATGTAGGGTAATTGGAAAGTCACTTGTATATCATGCTGTCCTTTTCAGTTTTAGTTGGATAGAAAAAATCCAAAGAAAGTCCCCTTTGAAAAGATAGGAGCCACAAAGTGAGATTGTATTTGTCAAAGCTTGGAGGTTTGTCCCTTCTGTCTGTTTAAACAAAACAGAATCTTAATTGAAGCTTTGTTCATTTCTATCTTAAGGGTGCACAACAATTATGATATAAGGTACTTTTCTTTATTCAATTGTCTTCTTTTTTGTCTAAAAGACTTTTTTTTAATCTAGATGTTTCATAAATTGCTCATTTTTACCAGAAGTTCATTTGACCTACTTTGAAATCCCTGGTCTTAAAATTACATTTGACTTTGTTAAAGCTAGGAGACATAGACCTTGTATTTGTTTAAAGAAAGTGAATAAACATTAGTAATTTGTATTGCACTAAAGCCCTAGGGCCATCACAATTCCAAACAAAAAAGAAACTTCACTTTTGAATATTCAATATTGTCTAACATAACAGAAACAAAGAAAAAAAATTACCAAATTTTACTTCTGCACTCTACTGTCAACATGAGACATTGTCCAAAATTTTAAAATCTTGCAAAACATTCATCCCTCATCACATTCACCAGCCATCTCTCATCAAGCCTACACTTCATTTATCATCTCAATCAATCCTACAAATGCATCAAATAACCCACTCTCTCATTAGTGCTTCCATAGATATGGTCAAAGTAAGAGCCATCTTGCTTACATTTTATTATATCTAGAGGTTTTCTGTAGCTAAGTCAGTACTTAAATATTTCATACACCTTTGTAAACAACCTTAAGATGGTAAAATAGGTTGGATTATCCAAATTTTTAGTTGCCACAATATATTTCAATCATTATTGTAATATAAAGGGCAGCCAATAGTAAAGGACCTGAATAAATATTTTAAGGTAATTAAAAAGGTTTATTACTCAAAAACTTGATAAAACTAAAAGGGACTTTTTAATGATTGATTACTTTAAAATATCTACATTATACACAACAATAAACCTTTGCTATAAAGGGAAAGTCAGTAAGGCCCAAAAACTATTCAATACTAATTGTGGTTTGAGACAGTTTGCTGAATGTCTAAATGATTTTAGATAGTAATGAAGATAAAATGTGGTCAAACTCAACACCAATATGCAAGTAAGTAAGTATGGCAGCACTGACACATCAAGGTCTAAACTGGCAGTGCTAATTTCCACTTTGTGACCCTTTGGCCAAGAATTGCAATTAAGGGCTGGGGGCCAGAAATCTTGTGCTTTTGTACACCCTCCCTGCTTACCTTTTGCATATTTCTCCATTTGCCTATTTAGAGCTGGTTTAGATCTGTCTAACATCACTGACCCCCATTTAAAACAAATAAACAGGCAATACTAGGAATCAAACCTGTACCCCATGGACAAAGGATTTCTTACTAAGAGTGCTTTCCATTTAGCCAAGAACATTATTACAACCAGAGTAGAATAACTATTTAAAAAAAATATTGAAAAAAAACAAGATGGATTTACAGCCATTTTCACTAATCTTCAATACACATTGTATTTTACTTAGACAAGTTATTGTAAGGCAGGTGTCAACAAAGCTCCAGCAGGGATTGCTTTACTTAAGATGCAAACTAGCATGGTGAATACTTAGCTGGTAAAAACCAAATACACTAGCAATGCCAGGAATTAAACCTGTACCCCTTGGACAAAGGATTCCCAAACCAGAGTGCCAACAACTTAGCAAGGAACACAAATGTGACCAGAGAACTATTATATGAAAAAAGAAATATTAAAAAAAACTCAATTCATGGTTGTTGCTTTTCTCTACTGTCCCATAAACAATATATTTTATTTAGACAAATTAATTTTAAGATATGTATCAACAAAACTCCATCAGGGATTGTATTTACTTAAGATACAACAAGCAATGTGATTGCATAGCTTTGTGATATTCTAGTCTTAAATAATGATAAAAAAGCAAATTTACATTTGCTATTTGTTTTCCAAACCATTTTAAGCAAAACCATTTGCAACAGCAATATGTCCATGGTTAGATTAGTGTCTATCCAAAATGCTTTACAACAGAAGGGACACATTTCTTGCAAAGCAAATACTCAGCTTTAATGCTATTCTGTGTCATCTCTAAAAAATTAAACTGTATCAGGTGTATTTTGATATAAGATACTTCTAAGACTTTTAGCAAGGGGGCAGGCATTTCTTCACAATTTATACAATGTGTAAAAGAGCACCAGGGGGTGAGATTGAAAAAAAAAAACTTTCAGGGATGGGTCTAAAGGCTAAAGTATGTTCTGGGAAGGTCTGCTTACATGGAGTACAAAGAAACTGTTTCACAGCTTTCCTCAATCCACTTTATAAGGTTTTAAAGATATGCAGACATTTCCTAAATTTTGAAAAAAAAATATTGATATGGCTTAAAATGCTACTCAAATAAAAGGAATTGCATTTTAAGAGCTAAAGCCAGAGTAAAAGAAACTGATAATTAAAAATTAAGGTAAATCTTGTTTTGTCAAAATTTCGATAGTATAGGTAGGCCGTAACAGCTCCTACGACAAGGATAGGCAATTCTACTGCGACAAGGATAGGCAATTCTACTGCGACAAGGATAGGCAATTCTACTGCGACAAGGATAGGCAATTCAAGCCCCACGCCCGGACCGCCCCAATCCACCAATCAACTGTCTTGCAGATGCAAGTGACGCAACATTGCGATGTCGCAAAGGTAGGTAGTTACGAACCTGGTGGTTATTACACAATATAGTCTAGGCTAGTAAATTGATGAATTTCTATGCTGGAAAAAATATTTCTAAGAGTAGGTCTAGGTTTTTCCTAGCTTCCAATATGGTATAAGTAGTCTGGAGTAAGAAGTAGACATATAAATTTATTGTACTGAATTAAAAATATACAAATTAAATAAAATATATACATAAATATATTTTTCTTGTGAGAAATTCAGGAATACTGGAGGAGAACCCTGTAAAGAAAAAGAATATTTATGATTTGTACAGATGAATTTAAGAGAGGTATTGCGGAAAAAATGGGACTACATTTTATTTGGCAATCTTGTTAACTACATTCCGATGGTCGGTAAACAAAGGTGTTATTGAAAGCAGGATTAGACATGTTTTGCAATTGTTGACATTTTAGCATTCCAATAGGTCATTGGATTTTCCAATCAGAATTGTGAAAAGGAGGGGATTTCCCAATATTACACAAATTTCACAATATTGCATAATCTTTAGCAAAAGCTATAAAAGACGAGGGTTAAAGACTATAACATCAGTTACAGTTTTGCTTATGATAAGAAAGTGTTCAGTGATTTATTATGGAAAGTGAAAATTTAAACAGTGGAAGTAGTCAGGGTTCTGGATTTTCAGAACAACCAGCGAAAAAGATAAGAGTTTCAATTAATGGTAGTGATACACAAAACCGTGTTGACTCGCTAGTCCAAACTTTTTTGGATTCTAACGACGACGATCTCTTCTTACAAGTAGATTTAGATAAACCGGGTCCTTCTAATCAGTTTGGAGGGGCTCAATTTGAATTGAATGGTAGCGACACACAAAACAGTGTTGACTCGCTAGTCCAAACTTTTTTGGATTCTAACGACGACGATCTCTTCTTACAAGTAGATTTAGATAAACCGGGTCCTTCTCATCAGTTTGGAGGGGCTCAATTTGAATTGAATGGTAGGGACACACAAAACAGTGTTGACTCGCTAGTCCAAACTTTTTCGGATTCTAACGACGACGATCTCTTCTTACAAGTAGATTTAGATAAACCGGGTCCTTCTAATCAGTTTGGAGGGGCTCAATTTGAATTGAAAGATCATGCCTTTCACAATTACTTGAGATCATATACCTTTAAATCCAATGTCGCATTTAAGACCCAAAGATCTGGCGAACTAGTCAATGTTTTGCGCCAAACTATCGGTGGAATAATACGACAAATTCAAGAAGAAGAACGTACTAGCGTAAGAGCTCAACTGGCAGTTAATGCAATTTTTAGCCGGGAAGATGAAGAGGATAGAACTGTCCCTTTGCTTTCGTAAATGGAACGTTTTAATAGAGGTGGGGATATAGATACAGAAATTGACAAATGCATCACAAAAATCAATGAATCGGCTGAAAAGTATGCAGAAAATGGGAGTGGATTTTCACTTACAGGAATCCGGAGTCTCGACATTCATATTGCGAAATTTGACGGGGATTTTCCCATTCTCGCTGGCCGGAACGGTCCTCCAGTTCCGCAAGCCCTTGCTAGCAAAAAAGGAATTTTACAAATGCGGTTCGACCAAGGATTACAATGTTTCAAATGGTCGGTCTTGGCAGCGGGACATCAAGTTTTAAAAGACAATTCTAGTCAGTCTAATTTACTAGAGTTAAATAGGAATGGGCTAGAAGGAAGTCATGGAGAACCCGGTATTTTTCCAACCGTTACATTCAATTGTTTTGAGGGAAAATGGCCAATCAAAATCAACGATATCTCAAAATGGGAGCAAGAAAACGCCTCCGCCTCAGTAGGGATATGCGTATTACATTATAATGAACTAGAGAAAGCAATTTGTCCAATTCGCGCTCCATCTAATTCTAATGTAAAATATTATGCCTATTTACTGTACAGAGTCGGAGTATGCAGACTACGCTCATTTTTGGCCTATCGTAAATCTAAGTCGTTTACTATCTTCAGGAAAAACAGAGCGATTCTATTGCCCACACTGCCTGTCACCATCAAGGACTGAGGATAAATTAAACCAACATATCGAAGCCTGCTCTCCTCACGGTTTACAAACAGTATCTATGCCAAAGGGCGAAAAAGCAATAATTGAATTTAAGGATTTCTACAATAAAATGCCATTTCAATATAGAATTTTTGCAGATTTCGAGTCAATCATCAAAAAAGTTGACGAACCTATTCGAAAAGGAATAATTTCAGAGCACCGGCCAGCAGCGTACGCACATGCTGTCGTCAAATACGGTAAAAAACTTGAAAAATACAGAGAAACCTATGGTCCAAATTGCCACATTGACGGCATGATATTACTCATTCAAGACGCACAAAACTGCTTAGACGAAATATATGATACTTGTCACGAGATGATAATTACTGAAAAAGATAGTCATAAATTTCAAGAGACTAATTGTGGTATATGTGAAAAACCCCTGATCGAAAAACCGAAAAAAGTAGGAGATAGAACAGTCAGACACCACTGCCATCATATTAAAGGACCGAATTTTGAATGTCTAGCTCACTCGACATGTAACACCGTCTTAAGACATAAGCGGTATATTCCGGTTGGGTTCCATAATTTAAGTTATGACATAAAACATGTTTTGGAAGCCCTTTCACAAATTGAAGGTTTGAATCTAGAGTATGAACCATTGGCTAAATCAAGCGAAAAATTTCTCACCTTAAAAATTAGCTGGTCTCGGAACCTTGAAAATAACCAAGAACGCCGCTATTCAATTCTCTTCTTTGACACTTTTGTATTCCTGCCAAAATCCTTGGAAAATTTGATTGCTGTACAAAAGGCTGAAGATCCACAGTCTTTCCAAATCCTACGACAGAAATTTTCAAATGATCATCAATACAATCTACTTACACAAAAGGGTGTTTTCCCGTATAGTTATATGGATGAATTTACACGGTTTGAAGAACCAAGTTTACCATCTCAAGCATCTTTTTATGATGATCTCAACCAAAAGGACATAAGTACAGAAGAATACGCTTTTGCGCAAAAAGTTTGGGATGTCTTCGAGTGCAAAAATTTGTGGTATTATTGCGGAGTTTATCTTGCATCAGATGTACTCTAGCCGATGTTTTTATGACCTTTGTTGAAGATGTACTAGATCTTTATAGTTTAGACCCAAATGCATATTTTTCAACACCATCTTTAGCATACCAACTAATGTTGAAATTTGCAGCTCCACATAAAATCCACTTAATTAAAGATTTAGAAATTCATCTTAAGATTGAAAAAGCTATATATGGTGGTCTGGTATTCCATAATGATCGGTACATTCAATGTGACCCTACTCATCGTGATAATCCGAGCTACGGTTTGTGTTTAGATCACAATGGACTATATGCAAACTGCATGTCGAATTATAAAATGCCCATTGGTGACTATAAAATTTTAGAATCTCAGGATTACCCCGACTTTTCTACTATAAAAGAGAATGGAGAGTATGGCTATTTTGTGACAGTTAGTGGAGAAATTCCACGAGAATTCCACGACTATTATCAAATGATGCCACACCCTATTTCCAGACAGAAAATCCGTTTTGAAGATTTATCACCATACAACCAAAAACGCATAAAGGAAGACAAGATCCCATGGACGTCAACAAATAAATTGCTCGCATCTTTTGGCTACAAAAAGGAAATTACCCTACACCATACATACTTGAAATTTATACTCAATCATCATTTTCGTCTAGATCATATCCATAACGTAATTCAGTTTAAACAGGAATTTTTTATGAAACCGTATATTGACCATTTTATGGAAAGAAGATCACAAACAAAATCTAAAACGAAGAGTGAGTTCTATAAGCTATTTAACAACACTATTTTTGGGAAATCTGTAGAGCAAGTACGAAAAAGGACGTCGTGTATAGTTACAACAGATCTGAAAACTACAATACGTCTGGTTGGAGACTGTAATATATCTTCTTTCTCAATAGTTAATGAGAATCTTGCGCTGATATTCAGAAAAAAGAGACATGCCCTCCTGAACAAAAATATTGCAGCTGGTGCAGCCATCTTATCTATATCCAAGAAAATTATGGCTGAGACATTTTGGGACAATTTGGTTCCATATTATGGTGGGCCTCTTTCTGGTAGAATTTATTTAGCTTACTCAGATACCAACTCAGTCTTTATTAAGATATTTACAAAGGATTTAGTCGGCGATTTGACATCCCCAACCCTCCGACCTATCATAGACTTTTCCAATTGGGACCCCATCAAATATCCCCATCTGATAAATAGCCAGAAGAAGAATGAATTTGGCAGGCTTAAAAACGAACTAGGAAGCGATACGTTCATAGAATTAATTGCCGCTTCGCCTAAATGCTATTGTGTTGTAACGCAGAACGAGAAATTAAAGAAGGCTGCCAAAGGAACATCAAAACATCTGATGAAGAAATATCTAACGGCGGAAAGATTTAAAGAAGCTGTTTTTGAAGGAAGGGTCATTAGAACTACAACAAACGCCATAAGATCTCTCAAGTTGAAATTATATACAATGGAAGTTGTCCGTACTGCCATCTCTGGTGTTTCGGACAAAGTATATATTTTTGATGATGGGATCACTACCCTTCCTCTTGGACATTACAAAATTGAAGAAATGAAGTGATCTCAGATATGATTGACATTTTCAAAAACAAATTTAGTATTGTATAGAAAGTGCTAGTGAAAATATGTATACTACAGTTAGTTTTCTTTGTGAGTGTTTAGAAATCCTATGTCAGAAGTTTATAGTAAGATATAAATGCAAGTGTAAAACATTTATGGACTATAACAATTGGAACATTTTAAATAGTCGAGTGTGTATTTCATGCAATTCTTTACCTGAGCTACAGATAAGGCTCTTAGAAAACGGAAGAGAATGTAAATGCAGCAAAACAACAATTTTGGACGTTTTAACGTTGGATGCAAAATTAGCAGGCTATAGTAGCCATAGCGGGATATGTGACTTTGAAGATGCAATCAGTGACTGTTTACAGAACACAGTGTTATACTATATTGATAAAAAAGAAAGACAACCTCAAGAAATTCGAGCAATTATTCAAAAACGGAACAATCTTTTAATCCATTGTTGTGAAGACTGCAAGAACTTTCTAAAAGACATTTACAACCAACACTTTTTTTTTCTCTTCAAAGAACTGGATATAGATAATCTATAAGAGGAGTGGATAATCTTGAAAAGTGTCAGTTTAAAGAAGAAAAGCAATCAGTCAACATGTTTAAAATTGAAACACCATTTCGGATGATTATTGCTGGCCCATCGATGTCGGGGAAAAGTGTTTTCATATCTAAATTAATTAAAGAAAACGAAAAACTATTTGAAAAGCCTCCGAGAGAAATTTACTATTGTTATCGAATATGGCAGACAATCTATGATAAAATAAAAGAAGAAATGCCATATGTCCATTTTATTCAGAACTTTGAGATTCTTGAGAACCTCAAGTCAAATTCTTTAGTGATTTTTGATGACCTTGCAACGCACATGGAAAAGTACTCTGAAAAGCTGTTGGATTTATGGACAGTCGAATCCCATCATATGAACATTTCAGTGATATTAGTATTGCATAATCTTTTTCAACAAACAAAAAGTATTCGAACGATAAGCTTAAATACAAATATATTTGTATTATTTCGACAAGCACGAGATCAATCCTCTATTACAGCTTTAGGGAAACAAATGTTCCCAGGAAACTCTCGCTATTTATTGGACAGCTATAAAATGGCAACCGATAAACCTTTTGGATACTTATTTATAAATTTGAATAGCAAGGATAGAAATCTTATGCTAACAAGTAACATTTTCGAAAAAGAAGCAACAGTATATCTACCATACGCATTGAAAAAGTGACACTAGTCTTGAAGATGGAACGAATGAAGCAACTTCATCCTTTTGTAGAGGTTTTAGCTAAAGCTAAACCCAAGCTAAGACGTGCTTTATTACAAAATTTGGACAAGGATATTGTGAAAGCATTTTCAGAACTTTGTTTAAATATCACCAATTCAAACATTTCGATGCCATTATGTCAAAAGAAACGGTGCTGTCAACATCGTAAAATTATCCGTGATTTATCAGTTAAAAAGAAGAATATTAAACAGAAGCGCTCGAAATTAGTGCAACAAGGAAGTGGCTTTTTTGGTGTATTATTACCAATTATTGGAAGTTTAATTGGATCTCTACTTACCAGAAATGGCAGCAGTTCGACCGTACAAGCTCATTCCACTGGAGACAGCTATTCAGCCAAGGCAGCGCTTTGAATATGAGATGGCTGATTTCTTGAATAACGATTCCATATCTGATTCTGAAAAATTACTTTTATTTCAATCTGCAATGTCTCGCCTTCAAAAGTATCGAAGTGATATGACAAAACCAATTAAAGTGGATGTTGTTTCAAAACCTAGCCTACCCTCAGAACCGCAACCCAGCGGACCGCTAGTATCACGACGGGACCCAACCGCGGTAAATCAGAATCTGGGCCCGTGCGCTGCGCCGGTAAATCAAAATCACGGTCCGGGCGTGGCGGAACCTTTTTCACCACAGGCGAGCACACAAGAGTATGAAGGTCTTTTTGAAAAGTTCCCTGTATCCTACCGACAGTCTGCACAATTATTATATCATCACTTGCATGAACTGGATGGATTTGAAATTGAACGTGGATTTAACAATATAAAAATTCACGATAAGCTCTATAATGCAACAGATTTATTAACGGACCTGATTTCGAATAGGAAGTCACGATATGCTATTGATTCAAACATTATAAACTTTTTAGCTGACAGCAATATCCCCCTCAGTCTAATCAGAAATAAAGGCATTTTAAAAGACGTACAAAATTTAAGAAGAATCAGTTCAGAACAAGTCACTGAAAGTGACGGATCTTTTGCAAGTGTCAACTCTACAGTTCTCGAGTCACCAAGCCAGTCACCAATCAAATCGAGACAACGATTCAAGACTGGTACTTTTAGAAGTCATTATCGACGACCATCAAAAAGCCCAACACAGATTTCATTACTAAGCAAATGGCAAAAAATTTAAAGCAAGTTTATGAAAATATTGGCAAGTTTGGTGCTCTTTCCTCACCACGCCGTCTTGCATTGGCTGCAAATACATCTCAACAAGAAGCTCAAAAGTTTTTGGAGAAGCAAGAGTCCTATACTTTGCATAGGAGAGCTGTTAGACCGAAACATTTTAGAAAAACTATAGCACTCTACCCCTTTGAGATTGCTCAAGCAGATTTAATGAGTTTGGATGGATCTTATGCCAAGCATAATGCACCGTACAAGTTTTTACTGGTCATTATTGATGTTTTTTCACGCAGACTTTTTGTAAAGCCACTGAAAAGTAAGCATGGAAGTGAAGTTGCAAAACAATTGGAGCAAGTGTTTTCTGAACAGACATTTAAAAAGATTCACGTCGATAGAGGAAAAGAATTTTTGAATCCAAGTGTGAAAAAGACTCTTGAAAAGTATCAAATTGAACTCTATCATACCCATAGTCATCTGAAAGCTACAATAGTTGAAAGAAGCATACGTACACTTCGTTCTCATCTAAGTGCATTTTGTACTCATTTTAATACATTTTCTTTTGTACCAAGACTTGACTTAATTGTTTCTCAGTATAATGATTCACCGCATCGTAGCCTTGGAAATTTAGCACCGAATCAAGTAAACTTACAAAATACACCTTATATTTCTGATTTTATGTATGGAAAAAGTGAAAGCAAGCAGAAAAAGCTTAGGAATCAATTACAAGTTGGACAAAGTGTTAGAATCTTACGTGGTAAAGGAATCTTTGAGAAAGGACAGTTTAATTTTAGCAAAGAAATTTTTCGAATTGCTAGTGTTCAATCCACAGATCCAGTCACATTTAAATTAGTGGATTTGTCAGATGAGCCTGTTCTCGGATGTTTTTATCAGAGTGAACTACAAAAAGTTCAAGAGCCCGATGAATACGTTATAGATAAAGTACTTAAACGGCGAACATATCGTGGAGTTAAACAGTTGCTTGTCAGTTGGCTAGGATACCCCATCTCTTTCAACACTTGGATAAACGCAGATCAAGCTAGAAATGTCGATTGAATCCTTCTATGTTTCATTTAGTTCGGACGTCCCAGACCCTGTTTATGATCAAACAAACAAGATTGCAGATTTCCTGACAAAGCTTAACCCCCCCATTGTGCTTCAAGGATCAGGATGGAAACTGGCCTTGGTATCCCTCCATTTAACCAACTCTTTCGATTCTTTGAGACAAGATCAAGACTATTTTTTTAAATTGTTTCGATTTGTTGGTGATAGCAAAGACCCAAGCAAACGTTTAGGCACTAAAATAACGCTTCCAAAGAATAAGCGGTACAATACAATTCCGGAAATTATCAAAGACATGAATAATTTGGTTTATACCGGCAAAGACTCGGTTAATTTTCACTACAATAAACTATATGATCGAGTCTATATACTGGGACTAAAAGTCGGCGAATCCTGCTATCTTAGTGATGGTTTGCGAGAAGTTCTTGGATACAAAGAAAACATTATTGAGCCAGAACCGGATAATAATTTTCACCAGACTTATGGCATTGAAGGACCATTAGTCCCAGGACTTTATTACCAGTGGAATTCAATCTTTGTGTACACGGACATTGTTCAGCGTTCACGTATTGGAAATACATCTGCTCCCATCCTAAGAATTCTCCCGAGAAAAACGACAAACGAGGAAGTGATTAGCTATTCGTTCCAGCCACTTATTTATTTAGATATAAGTAGACAAAACATTGAAATTGTTCATTTTAGTTTTAGAACTGAAAAGAATAACATCATACCCATTAATAGAGGACTAATCTCGCTAACAGTCGAATTTAGAAAAGATGAATAGCCGTAGACAATTTATTTGTCCCTCTGTAGACTGTTTTGTGAAAACAATACAAAATGGAGGTGGAATGGATTACTATCAAGGAAAAGCTACACCTATGGTTGGATATGGTGCCTTTAGTCAATTTTTTGGAAAAATGATGCGATTTGCCATACCTCTTTTAAGAAAATTTGTTGTTCCTGTGGCGTCTGATGTTGTTGGCAATACAATCACTGACTTTGAAAAAGGACAAGATTTTGGTTCATCTTTGAAAAGAAATATACAAAATAAAGTACGTGACATTACGGAAAGTATGAAACAACGTGGAAGTGGTATAAGTAGACCACGCAAACGAAAATTGATCAGTTTGCATCGATCCAAGGTGAAAGCAAGACCTATCCGGAAAATTAAGCGCTCAAAAGCAGATTTTTTTGGCGAAAAATGAGTTTCCTTCCAACCGAAGACAGTGTGCCTTCAGTTAGTTCAGCCATCAGCTATTTTCAAAGTCCAAATGTTGATGTATCTGTCAAGTCTGCATATTTTGATCCAATCTACCCAGTAGTCCCTTTATCAGATGGCTCACCTATTCACTTTCGCTTTTCAAGCAATGAAAACTATTATTCTGATATGCGAAACAGTATTTTAGAGTTAAAAGTCAAAGTTTTTAAATCAGATGGAAATCTTGTAACCGATAGCGACAATGTTTCATACGATGATGGTGGCATTATGAATACTTTATTCCAAAACATTCAAGTATTTGTCAATGATACGCTTGTATCGAGTGGTAATTCGTTAAGTGCCTACACTTCATTCGCATCGTATACATTATTAACGCCAAACAGTACAAAAAAATCGCGTGGTTCAAACTATGGTTTTTACACAAAAGAAGATGGTACTTTGGATCCTAAATTGGCGGTACTCGCCACTGAAACTTTACACCTTGCTGCGCGACCATCGCACGATTTCTTCCAACTAAATCAGTTTATACCACCTGGATTAAAAATTGACATAAAGTTTTCCCCATCATTGCCTAGATTCGTTTTTCGAAAACTCGAAAAAGCTGCTCCTGATGTTAAACTTACAATAAGTGAAGCAGTTTTACATATCCGAAAAGTAAAAATTGTATCCTCGCTAGCGTTGGCAGTAGAAAAGATCAAAGCAAGCGGAAGTAATCTGAAAATTATGATTCCAAAACTGATGCCTACAGCTAGAATTATTCCAACTGGAAGTCTCTCTTTTGCTGAAAGTTCATTGACGACATATGGACATCTCCCTTCAAAAGTTATTCTTGGCCTTGTAAAAACGTCGAATCAGCTGGGAAGCTACGAATCAAGCCCGTTTAAATTTGAGCTTTTTCATCTATCTTCTCTGCATCTTAAAGTGAATGGACAGCCAATTTATTCACTAAACTTTTCTGATCAGAGTTATAGACTTCTTTATGAAATGAGCATGCGAACTTTGGGAGGAGACGAAACAACTTTTGAAAATGGACTATCCTATGATAAATGGATACGTGATTCTTCCCTTATATGCTTGGATATTTCTGGAACTCCAGATCTATCTCTTATTAAAGACGGAACACTTCGATTAGATCTCACTTTTTCACAAGCTACAGATGTGTCTGTTAGCCTTATAATTATCGGATTTCAAGAGACATTTTTGGAAATTGACAAATCAGGAGCTGTATTTCTCCCGATCGCACCATGAATTCGAATCAAGTGCTAGCTGTTTTAAAAAAGGACATTGTTGCTAAACAATACAAAAGTTTCTGCTTACCTTCCGACTTTCTTGATCGTCTTACATTTACCAGCTTCCCGACAATCATCGTGGTGAATACCAGTCCATCTAGGCTGCTTTTTGGTCATTGGATTGGTTTACTAGTGATGTCCCGGAAGACGATTGAGGTTTTTGACACCTACGGAAGAAATTATTCTGAATGGAAAAATATTGGACAATTTGTAGACAGATTTGAAATAGTGACTCAGAATCGAAGAAAAATTCAAAATACAATGACTATGGCTTGTGGATTTCATGTATTAGTGTTTATTCTTTTACGCTTACGTCGTTATTCATTTCAAAGTATTGTTAATATATTTACACCTAATTCGTTGTGGAATGATTTTTTAAGTGAGAATATTATTGTGAAATTCTTTAATGTTGATTTTAAAGCATTGTCTCCGTTCTGTATTGATAAGCATTGTGAACAAGTATCGCTTTCTTATTAAATTTTTGTATCGATCAGCTTGGTTCAATAAAAAATTTAAAGTGAAAAATGTGTTTATAGAAAGTTAGACATTTGAGACAACAAAGTATAAACATAAGTGGTTGAAAACTGGACCTTCTACGTACTTTTCTGGTGGAGGATCAAACCCAAGTCCGATATGAAAAGTTGGATATGACAGTCCAATCTAGAAAATATAGTCCTAATTGTATCTAGCCTAGGTAGATTTCTCTATTCAGACTTTGCATGTCTTTAACTACAGGTACTAGTTGAAGTACAGTCTAATTTTCTAAAACCTACCTATACTAGAAAATATAATGTAAAAAAAACTTACCTCTTTTGAATAAAGTCTATCCATAGGTGTGTGTTCGTATTCAGTCTAATACAAAATTGTTGCAAGTCCACATTTCACAATAAATCCAACGTATGAACAACGTTTTAGTTGCAATCTTTTCACCGCTAGCTGTGTTGAAACAAACGTATGAACGATTGCCGGGATCGTCCGCTATCTGCGGAGAATCTAGTTTAGTTTAAAATTGTATCTTGTCACAAATAATTTTTCCATGTCTTTAATTAGGAATACGCGAATAAGGCATAAAAATTAAGAGTAATGTGGGAAAAAAGGATAGAGAATGGAGGATCATTTAGACAGTTCGTTACCACGAAATGTTTGATAAAATGAAATAAATTGGTCACTTCGCTGCGAGCAATTATTTAAATTATATTTTTCTAAATAGGTCTGTACGAAGTAAAAACCCGAAAATATTTAATTTTTATTTGTAATTTCCACAATTTTATACCGCGTCCTGGCAAATAATGATGACTAGATCACAGGCACACACGCAGGCGAGGGATTCACCCACCTTAAATTTGTATAATGCTTAAATTTCTCAGCGAAATGTTTAATTTTCCTGTGTTTTCCTGGTATTTCTTTCGTAAGAGTTGAACCCCCCTCCTCCCAAAAAAAAAATCTCGAATAATAATTTCTCTAATTTTCTCCACGAATAATAGTTCTTTTCCAAATAAATATTACTATTTACTTGTCGAATTACGAAGAATGACAATACAATAATCGTAATTTTCAGTGAGAAACCCCTTGAGTTTAATGACGGCAGTGAAATCTGATAACCTTGAGTGTTTGTCGATTTGCCGCGATTGAAAACGAACTGAACATAGAATATAATTTCTGGACGTTCGCCCTTACTTAAATAGGAAATAAAAAATCCATCCGACATAAAATCCATCAGCTTTCTTTACTTGTTGCCCTATATAACCTTAGATTACCTAGGGTGTATATAGTTTTTTTCTAAAAAAATGCTGTATTTTATTTTTTGCTAGATCTTGTTACATAATAAAAATTATGCCAGTGACAATATATATGTACCAGAGACAATCTTTATGTGATTCTGTGTTGAGCATTCATGCTATTTGCAGCGCTTAATTCAATAATTTTTGGAATTTATTAAGATGCGACTGTATTTATTCGTTGTTTATTTTTTTCTTTTTGTTTTCTTTTCCGTTGATAAAAGTCGTAAATGGAGTCAAACTGTTAGGATTTTTCCACTGCTTTGCGGAAACATTATAGCCGTTTTCATTTATTGAATTATGTAATTAAACTAACCTCTAAATAGTTTAAGTGTTTTTGCTTCTTTTCTATGGATAACAACTAATCAACAAACTTCATTCAAATATATATTATAGAAGGAGTTTGTTATCAGAATAATGAGGAACCAGTGAGCAGTGAGAATGAGAGGAACCTATCCCTCAATGTTTCTATATAATTTATATATCTATATATATAGTTCTATATATGAATAATATTCAGCGAAATCTGGCTGCTTTTTTGTTTTAAACATACAATCTTCTTGCTCGAAACGAGAGGACTCATTTTCAAGTGAGTTAACAAGAGAGAAAAGATCCCTCTCGTAATTTTACCCCCTGTTCACAGTTACTGATCAAACAGTTCGTGGTAACGAACTGTAGTAAGGAGCGACCCGGCTCAATAGTAACCAAAACTCTAAAAAATTGAATTTTGATATCAATAGCTACATCAAAAGAATCGCATTTTAATGCTGATTCTAAATATATAAGTTTCATCAAGTTTAGTTTTACCCATCAAAAGTTACGAGCCTGAGAAAATTTGCCTTATTTAAGAAAATAGGGGGAAACACACCCTAAAAGTCGTATAATCTTAACGAAAATGACACCATCAGATTCAGCGTATCAGAGAACCATCCTGAAGAAGTTTCAAGCTCCTATCTACAAAAATGTGGAATTTTGTATTTTTTGCCAGAAGACAAATCACGGGTGCGTGTTTATTTATTTATTTTTTATTTTTTTTTTCCAGGGGTCATCGTATCGACCACGTGGTCCTAGAATGTCGCAAGAGGGTTCATTCTAACGGAAATGAAAAGTTCTAGTCCCCTTTTTAAGTGACCAAAAAAATTGGAGGGCATCTAGGCCCCCTCCCACGCTCATTTGTTTCCCAAAGTCAACAAATCAAAATTTTGAGATAGCCATTTCAGCGTATCAGAGAACCCTGCTGTAGAAGTTTCAAGCTCCTATCTACAAAAATGTGGAATTTTGCATTTTTTGCCAGAAGACAAAATCACGGGTGCGTGTTTATTTGTTTTTTTTTGTTTTTTTTCCCAGGGGTCATCGTATCGACCAAGTGGTCCTAGAATGTCGCAAGAGGGCTCATTCTAACGGAAATGAAAAGTTCTAGTGCCCTTTTTAAGTGACAAAAAAATTGGAGGGCATCTAGGCCCCCTCCCACGCTCATTTTTTTCCAAAAGTCAACGGATCAAAATTTTGAGATTGCCATTTTGTTCAGCATAGTCGAAAATCATAATAACTATGTATTTGGGGATGACTTACTCTCCCACAGTCCCTGGGGGAGGGGCTGTAAGTTACAAACTTCAACCAGTGTTTACATATAATAATGGTTATTGGGAAGTGTACAGACGTTTTCAGGGGGATTTTTTTTGGTTTTGGGGGTAGGGTTGAGGGAGGGGGCTATTTGGGAGGATCTTTCCTTGGAGAAATATGTCATGGGGAAAAAATTCAATGAAAAGGGTGCAGGACGAATCTGGTCACGTTCTGGTCAAATTCAGAGCTTAATATACAATGTTGGGTGTTCGGAGCCTCTCTATTATGGAGTATAATTTGAAAATAACACAAATATACGAGCGATAAAACATATATACCACAACCATAACTCAAAAAACGAAAGAACTGCTAAGAGATAACACAACTATAAAGCGAAAACAGGTGAAAACTAGGAGGAAAATAAACGAACTAAGAGGTGGAAGGGGCCCAGAGAAAAAATATAATCCTTTTCCAATTTTGAGCCTAACTTCCACAAAGGAGTAATAATGTCAGAAGCCCCGAAATACCGAATTATTTTCTTTTCAAACAGTTCGTGGTAAAGAACTGTAGTAAGGAGCGACCCGGCTCAAGTTTCATCAAGTTTAGTTTTACCCATCAAAAGTTACGAGCCTGAGAAAATTTGCCCTATTTTCGAAAAAAGGGGGAAACATCCCCTAAAAGACATAGAATCTTAACGAAAATCACACTATCGCATTCGGCATATCAGAGAACTCTATAGCAAAAATTTCAAGTTCCTATCTAAAAAAAGTGGAATTTCATATTTTTTGCCAGAAGACAAATCACAGGTGTGTGTTTATTTGTTTGTTTGTTGTTTTTTTTTTCTTTTCCCCAGGGGTCATCGTATTGACCAAGTGGTCATAGAGTGTCGCAAGAGGGCTCATTCTTACGGAAATGAAAAGTTCTAGTGCCCTTTTTAAGTGATAAGAAAATTGGAGGGCAAATAGGCCCCCTCCCACGCTAATTTTTTTCCAAAAGTCAACAGATTTAAATTTTGAGATTGCCATTTTGTGCCACATAGTCGAAAACCATAATAACTATGTCCTTGGGAATGACTTACTCCCCCACAATCGCTGGGGGAGGGGCTGCAAGTTACAAACTTTGACCAGTGTTTACATATAGTAATGGTTATTGGGAAGTGTACAGACGTTTTCAGGGGGATTTTTTGGTTTGGGGGGTGGGGTTGATGGGAGAGGGCTCTGTGGGAGGATCTTTCCTTTGAGGAATATGTCATGGGGGAAGAAAAATTCAATGAAAAGGGCGCAGGATTTTCTAGCATTACTATAAAAAAAACAATGAAATAATAAACATGAAAACGTTTTTTCAAATGAAAGTAAGGAATAGCATTGAAATTTAAAACGAACAGAGATTATTACGCATATGAGGGGTTCTAAAAATACTTTAGCATAAAGAGCGAGGTATTTAGGAGGATATAAATACCTCGCTCTTTATGCTAAAATATTTTTAGTAATTTCAACTATTTATTCTACGGCCTTTTTGATTCAGGGGTCATTCTTAAAGAATTGGGACAAAACTTACGATTTAGTGTAAAGAGCGAGGTATTAACGAGGGTACAAACCCCCTCGTACACATAATAAAAATATAAGAATATAAAAGTTTGTTACGTAAGTTAATTCTTAAGTTACGTATATTTTTTACTAATAAAAACGTTCGTTGAAAATTAAAAGTTCTAGTAGCTTTTTAAGTAACCGAAAAATTGGAGGGCAGCTAGTTTGACTCTTTGCCACAATTCTACTTTTTAAAACAATTAAAAACTTTAGCGTAAAGATCGAGGGACTGCGGAGAGGACAACCCATTTCATATACGGAGTAATTTCTGTTCGTTTTAAGTTTTAATGTCGCTCCTTACTTTCAGTTAAAGAAACTATTTTTATTTATTTAATTTACTTAATATGAGGGAGTCGAGCCATGATGAAAAGGATAAAAACTATTTCATGATGTCTAGGCAGAGTTGAACCAGCTCCAATCAGTAGAGCTGAAGAAATCAGGGGAAGGTATAGAAATGAATTTAAAAATTCTTTTACGGCATGGTTGCCGAACTTGAATTTTACGTCACAAATAGTACTAGAATATATATATATATATATATATATATATATATATATATATATATATATATATATATATATATATATATATATATATATATATATATATATATATATATATATATATATATATATATATATATATATATATATATATAATAATAATGAGTCAAAATCTAGTTAAAAATAAAAAATAAATAGATAACAATAAAATTAATGACTAGTTTTCTTGGCTATATTATACAATGCAAAAAAACTCGGAACAAAATTCTTGCGATATCTTTCCTGTTTCGCGAGGAGGCGATTCAGTATGAGTGATTTTTGGTGTTTACTATGGAGCTGTCTGTTGCGGGCGGGAAGGTAAGGTCTGGGAATTATGAAACGTAATCGAGGAACACACAAGGTCTTTGTATCAAAACGAAGGCGAAGGTGGCTCCTTCCCTTGGACAAAGTGATGAGCCTGAACTTACCTAGTTGATACAAGTTTGTACGAAGTAAATACCAGAGTAGCCTATTAAATTTGCTATGAATCTTATGAATTCTTTATTCGTTCACTTCTTTTCGGGGGGGGGGGGGAGAACGAGGGTTGGTATCTTCAATTGTCGTCAGCATTAGGCAATCATTATGGTAAATGATAAATATTGTTCTTAGAAGGCACATACGCAGGAAGTTTTTTTCGGGGGGGGGGGGAGGAGCAAAACATTCGAAACAGCAGATATAAAGTAGTACTTTTTTTTTATTTAGTAACTAAATAAATGCAAAAAGCACGTGTATCGGAAAATACAGATTAACTTTAATCTTAAGTATTGTAGCGGATGGGGGGGAAGAAGACTGAAGCCTCAAAAGTGCGTTTTAGGTTCAGGTTATGTTCATACCGATTTAGAACCAGTGATTAATCTATTATATCCTACTGAAAGGGAATTTTAGGGTTAACAGTGCAATATGGGTGCTGTGGGGGTAGTTCTCCTATTGCGAAAACTTCAACTTTAATGAAAAATGATAGTTTCCAAAATTGTTCCACTAAAAGCTGTACTTTATCCTGAAAAGGAGGGTATTCGCCCTAATATCAAGGCTAATTCTATTTTATTGTGGAAAGCAAACTCTCTTTACGAAAAAAAAACAAAGAAAAAACAGTACAATCGCTAATTACTTCAAAGAGGGTAAAAACTTGGACAGAAAATGGGTTAATAATTGGGCAGTGATTTGACCGGGTAATTGCATGCTGTAAAATCCCGAGAAAGGCTTCACACATGTATCTAGATTCTCAATAAATGTCCTACTTTTGCCAGAAATCCCAAGAAACCATGGGGAAATTAAACATTTCACAAAATTTCGGGGGAACCCGGGCCCAAAGGCCCCCCCCCTGCTTACATGCCAGGTTCTTCGTGTGCATTGTTATTTTGCAGTTACCAGTCTGCCCCCATTTTTGTCCTTGATGAGATTGACGTCGCATTAGATAACACCAACATTGGTAAAGTAGCGAGTTTCATAGAGCAACAAACCACTTCTTCTGCTCTACAGACAATTGTCATTTCTTTGAAAGAAGAGTTTTACAGTAATGCTGACGCACTTATTGGCATCTGTCCTGACGTAAGTCACCTTCCTACTTTCTTTTGGTGTTCTCTCTCTGTTTTTCTTTTTCTCGTTCTCTTTTGCTCTCTTTTTCTCAAACGTTTTAAACTATCATCTCTCACTCTTTCTCTTTGTTCTCTTTCTCTGCCTTAATTTTTCAATGTGTTTTATTTCTGTATACTATAGTTTACCTATGTTAGTTTTCTTATATATATATATATATATATATATATATATATATATATATATATATATATATATATATATATATATATATATATATATATATATATATATATATATATATATGTATATATATATGTGTGTGTGTGTGTTCCTCATCTGGAATATGAAAGATTCATAAAAAGTAAAACAGTTCAAAATAGGGATGATACCTTTTTATTGACAGTGAAATATAAAATTATTTAACTGGATATTTCGAACACATATACAGTGTTCATCATCAGCAGTAAAACTAAAAGACATGAATAAAAATAAACAGAATTTATACCTAATAAACTAATTACATATAGTTTATTGCTCTTATTTTTTTCAATGCAACAGCCGAGGCAAATCTCCTTGACCTTTTCGGTTCTGGTTCATTAGATTTAACTGACGTATTACGTGGACAGAGGTCATAGCTCTTAGGTGAAGTGATATTTACTTTATTTGACCTCAGTAAATTATCATAAATTGAGTTCAATCCAAATTCACCTGTATCTCTGTTTATGGAATGTTTATGGAAATCTGTTTTACTGCTGATGATGAACACTGTATATGTGTTCGAAATATCCAGTTAAATAATTTTATATTTCACTGTCAATAAAAAGGTATCATCCCTATTTTGAACTGTTTTACTTTCGTCATGGAAAGGCAGTGTGGTCTTCGAAGTTATCTACGATTCATAAAAATATACGGTTTTTGGCTATTCATCTGCTTCTTGGCATCAAAAGAGGAGAGAAGCAGCAATTTTAATTCCCACTTCCAGTTCCAGTTCCAGGGCTCCAAAGAAATGGGAACAGCTGTAAAGATAAATGTATGAAGGAAATAAAAGATCAATCAACCAAAACTCTAAAAATAGAATTTCGGAAACAACTTGTCAACGAATTCTCTTCATTTTATAATGACCCCAAATATCTAATGTTGGTATCGAACATACACTCTAAAAGCTTAGCATATTTTAGCATTCATATTTTCATAATTTAGTATTTTTGGCATAATTAGACTCTTAATATTTCAGAATAAGGAGAGAATCTCCACCGCGTTGGTTTTCGTGAAATTCTTTAAGTTTTTCTTTCACCAGGGCTCATCATATTGCACCCAGGGCTGTATAATTTCGAGGGAAGCCTTGTTCAAACGGAATCGCGAGTTATAGTCCTGTTTTCAATAACCAAAGTAATTAGAAGGCAACTAGGCTTTTTTGTGTCATTTATCACCCTTGGGACCCATCGTAGTGAAATGTGGTGTCGCATAAAATTTTAAGGTGCTGTTTTAATATAAAAAAAGGACATATGACAAAATATGTCTCCAAATGAAGCACTACCCGTATTTGAAAATTACCAGGAGCTTTAAAACTAGATTAAAAATGGAAGTAAGAAGTAAAAATGGAATAACCTGTTTTTTTCGTAAATGACGGGTTTCGTTCTGGGTTTAGTGTAACTTCACTTTAGTTTCTGACAAAAGCACAGTTTTTTCATTTAATTTAGGAAGAAAAGACGGCAAATGTTCCCGGAGGATAATCTAGGTCCATATGAACCTCTGATGAAATAAACAACACATTAAAAGTAATGTGTAATTGAAAAATACAACTATTAATATTGAATTTTAAATTGATGCATAAAATTTTCTCAAAATCAAAGCAAAAATTGAAGACCGCTGATAAAATGAATTATGGAGAATTTTGAAATAGTAAGCTAGCAATTGCATCGTTGGATATATTTCATTGGGTGTTGCATTATTATTTTAGCACTCCACCTGCTAGTGTTAACAAATCAAGTAAAATGCTTTTTTAAGTAGCAAACGTAGTGGGCATTAAGTGGCCTCAGGGTTACCCCAAGGCGGAGAAAGAAGGGATATGAGTTTTTACCTCAACCTGATTCTGACTCTTAAATTCAGTCAGGACAGTCCAATTTGTATTTTCTTTCTTGTGGAAAACTTTCCACATTTTCCAACTGCTTGTTATTAAGTGGTACATTTTGATACAATTCAGCTTTAGTCATAGATCCAAATGAGGACAAATCCAATCGTGACAATTAAGGCAGTTCTAATGGGACTGGATTGACACCAACTTGCCTTGTTTCTAAACATGTTTGTGTCCCCGTATAATGTATTCCCGTGTCATGGGAGCAGCGCTTCAGTTTTATCTTCTTTTCTTCATCTGTGTGGTCGGGTTCAGCATGATGTGAGAATGTGACAAGGGCCAAATCCCTTCAGTTCATGTACCAAGTTGGGTCATGTACCAAGTTTCTAACGAGTACTACTAAACGCTAGCTCCTGAAGATGATTAGACTCGTGCTTTGACGAGGCAGCAGATATGGAATTTGTAGAATTGCAAAAAGGCCAAATAATAGGAGTCACCTTTGTCTGCACTGCTGCATTTTTCTGCTTCTAGATTGGAACTCTGAGCAAGAATACTAATTATGGTTTGTTTTCCCTCTAATCGTAGTAAGTGGGAAATCGTTGTCTATTTCTATATTACTTTATAATTTTGATTTCAGGATGGAGAATGCCTGGTGAGCCAAGTGGTTACAATTGATCTGGGTGAATATGCTGAAGCTATTGAAGATCCATTCAGATAAATAGTGACTAAACGTCGTTTCTTTTCTTTTCTTTTTGTTAAGGGCTGGACTGGTGTTGTATTTTTCAAGCCAAAAACAACTTTTTTTGGATGGCTCCGAAAGTGCTGCCATATATTGTTTATACCCATTTCTGTTCGTGATTTCAGCTGAGTTTATCATTCGGTTTTTCGGACTTGGGATTGCGGTAGAGAAATGGTATCAGATGTGCCTAATAAACTTTAAAAGTTCTCTCATTGCTAAAGAAATTGGAGCTTATCCTTTGCTCTTTTCTAATTGGTGACGTTAGAAAGTTGGCCTACAGCAAAAAAAAAATCAACTTTTGAACTAAGACAGATAGAATTTTTTTTTCGACGGCAATTGATGAGCTGATCCAAGTATATGTCATCCATTTTTTGATACGAAAATTCCTTCATGAGATATACTATTTGTTTATCTATTTGTTTATACTATTTGTTTATACTATTTGTTTATCTTTTGACATATTTGAGATTTTAATACCATATTTTTCTTCAGAAGTATTTCAATTTCTTTATTCCTATGAAATCCTTGCTCCGAAGAGTGCCCATATTCTCCTAGAGAGTAACTGCAACTCGCTTCTGCCCCTGTGGCTACAAATTCATCACTTTTGGTCTTTCCACTTTGAAACCCGACAGATTCAATAATACATTCAATGCAGCTGACTAGAAGAGCATCTTTACGGATAAACATGTACTTGGATCCGCACTGGTCACAATCTGTTTGGTTTAGTTCATGCTCAACTACGCAAGTTTGGCAGACTGTTAATATATTTAAACGGCAATCACATAGCAGTCTAGGTGGGTCAATAAGCACAGCATTGCATAATGTACAAATTAGTTTTGAATACAAAAAGTCGAGTTGTTTCTTCATTGATGTTTTGATTTTATCAGTCTCTTGACAGATATCTGAATCCAATACTGAATTCTTCTGTTGAAGTATTTTAATTTCTTGGTTTCTCTGCTTGAGCGTATCTAATTCAAACATGGTATTCTTTGAATACATTATAGATTATCACTGTATAAGATTTACTAAAGTTATGATTACTACAGCCTAATGAATCAGAAATATATAGTGAATATGACGTCATTGTCATCAGAACACCATGATTTTTATACAATGACGTCATTTAAAATGTTCAAAGTTACCCACGGATTATAATCATAATGACGTTATATTAAAATAACACCTTAAAATCACAATGATGTTATGTACCAATCACAGGTGTGTGATAATCATATGCGTACAAAAGGGTCAAGATTGCAGTACCCTTTAAAATTACTTTTTTTGGGAGAAATTGTCTTAGAAACTTCCTTAGAGTTTCAATTTAAGCCACAAATTGAAGTTCCAATTAGTTTTCTAGGATATCTACTAATGAATAAAATCTAAATGTCTGACTGACATTGTCAATGGTGGATTATGTTCGAAGACAATAGACTCGGGAAAAACAGATATTAGGTGTAATTTTCTTTTTTAAAAATTAATTTAGATAACTTTCCGAAAAAAAAGTTTTTCACAGTAAAAGCAGAGGCGTGTTGAGCTCAATACTAGCAGAAATCAAATTCCCATATTAACTTAGTCTCAAAATAACAATAATCTACTAATAAATAATAAATAAATCCTGAATTGAACCAAAATGAAAATAACCAATCATAGCAAACATAAGGGTTGTAAGTAAAAACATAGATGAATAAATAAATTTCAAAACAAATAGAATCTAATTGATTATATAAGTTAGACTTGAAACAAGCAAAAATTTCCACAACCGCATTTTGACTATTTTCCTTTGACTTCTCATCAAACAAGTCTATCGTCTACTGTATCATTTGCGTTCCATTAACTAAATTTATCTTGAGCACTGTACTTTTTTTTAATACCGAAAAGGACAAAAATTTAACCCCTTAATAATCAAAAGTGCTATTTTTCCCACTACTAGTCTGTGCAGCGCCAAAATGCAAATCCATCAAATTAGGCCAACACAGCTACACACGCTCTTCCTCTGTACCTGTCTAGTCCCAGCCTCCCCCTTTAAACCCATTACTTACATTGTGAACTGTAACTCTAATCAAACAGCAGGATTACGACTGTGCGTCAGATATAACCTAGTAAAGATTGAGCCCAAGCCCGTAGTAACCGAAACTTCAAAAATATATTTTGAAAAAAAGTAAAATGAAGAAAAATGGCCATTTGGAGCTGTTCCAAGAATGGCAACTGTTGTTTCGACTTAGATTATTGGTAAAATTGTATTACGGAATTTTGGAACAGGATATAATACTTTATATTGCTTTTTGAAACTCCATGCAGAAGATGACGATTGTTCCGATTAGGTCCAGTTGACAAATTACAGCTTCTGAATAAGGTTTAGTTAAAATTAATTAAAACTTTAATTGAAAGCATAAATGAAATCTTTGGCGTTTCTAGACTCGCTAACTAGACTAATGCGCCATTTAAGCTTTATTGTTCAGATTTCCAGCAGCCTTTACGTTAAAAGAAGGGGATAATACAAAAAAAAACTTTGAAAATCGTCTCTTAAAGAGTTCAGTTCTTATTAGATTTTTACTGTAGGCTCAAACTGAAAACATCATCATGCAATTATCTCTCTACATTAAGTTTTTTTAAAGTACCCATAGTTTTATTCCTTCCTGCGATTTTTTCATAATCATAAATAGAATAATTTTTTTAGTCAAGTTGTACTTTTTTAATTTAAAGTTTTGACCAAGATATTACCTTACCTTAGCCCTTAGTTTCTCCGGAGCCACATGGAGCACCAAAAAAGCCTCTTCACTCTTCCCTAAGTGATGCTCCTGTGGCAAAATCTTCCTATTCAGGTAATGACAAGGTTTCAGTTGTCCTGAGATGTCGGTCAAAAATTCACCGTGAACAGTTCTGTAAACAACCTCGTCTTCCTCTGTCACCTGGTTTCCAATCATGGGCTGTCCAAGGAATGAAATAATTCTTTTCGAGGTTTTGATTTATTTTTCGGTACTCCCTAGCATAGAGGAGCACGGAGAGCGCATTGCTATTGAAGAGATGTAATTTCAGTCGCAAAAAGTATTTGCTGCTTGTTCTAAAGTGGTTTTAATCTATTAGAAGCTCCAGTTAAATGACGAATGTTTACTGTAATTTCGGTCATTATTTCGTCATTGCAGTTGATCCAGCTACCCAGGCATTTGAAATTATCACCTGTTCTGAATTTGTATTCTTGCGATGCAGAACAAGCGTGTGATGGACACGCTCTTTGATTTGTCAGCGTTAATGGTTAGCTTGACATTTTCTGCATTTTCTATAATGGCGTTAAGTAGCTGTTGTAACCTCCTTTTAGAACTTTCTAACAAGACCGTGTCATCCACAAAATCTAAATCAGAGAGTTGCTTAGTGGCTACTTTTACATCATGTCCAGAGTTTCGTCTTAACATGTTAATATGTAGTCTATTATAACTACAAAACGAAATAGGGAAAGTACACACTCCTGACGAACATTAGACACAATCTTTAACAATTTGCTTGTGCCATCTCAGTCTTAGTGTAGCACTCAGTCTCTTTGTATAGGGAAATAATCATGCTTACTAGTTTTTCTGCTACCCTATAATATTTGAGAACTCTCCAAAAACATTATTAGCCAACCAATTCAAACGCCTTTTTGAATTCAATAAATAGTAGATATAGCTTGTTGTTCCATTCTGTTGATTCCTCAACAAGTGTTCTCAGTACAAAAATAAAATCAGAGGATGATCTGCCGGCTCTATAACCATGCTGCTCTTCTGGCAGATGTGTATTTAGAATTCAGTAAAATGTAATAGAAGTTACTTGGTACTGGCAGAAGATTGATACCTTTCCAATTATCACACAACATTATGACTCCCTTTTTGAAGATTTTCACCAATGTTCCCTAGGTATATACACAGGGAATCTTCCCTATAGTCCATGTAATGATAAAAGGACGAACCACACCGAGACACATGTTCTTTTTGAATACTTCTTAATTTCTACTGAGATTCCCCTAAGTTTTTTTGCTTTTTACTGCAGAAATGACATCGGCTGAGCTTGGGAAGTCAGTATTGATGTCAAACTGCAAAAAGACTAAATTATTATTTTCATGGAAATATGTTGCAACTGGGAACCGATAGTCCTTTCAACATTGGGAGAAATTTCGCAACGTGCATTTAATTCAGCACTGCTATCACTGATTAAGTACACTTGGCAAAATTTGTGAAGCTCACCTGAGAATGGTAGAAGGGAACCTGCTCTACGATAAATTTGCCCTTTTACTTTGAACGTAGGCTTTAATGACCTTGATCTTCGATTTGGGCCCCAAAAGACGTCATTTGGAAACATGAGTTATATTTCCTGATGTTAGATAAAAGAAACTCTTCGATTTAGACGTATACCCAGTAACTAAAGTTTTCAATGGCTCTGGTGGTGCAGCCAGTTGAGGAAGCTTAACTTTTCCTGAGGCGCAACATATTCCCATTGTTTCACCATTAAATTTCAAGGCCTTGCAATAGGGACAAATTTCAGACTGAGTCCCGATTTGAATATCTTGAAACAAGCTATAATCATCGGAAGGGCAGAACTTGAATGACAGGCGATTATACACGCATTGCTTTTGTAATACAGCGACACACCTTTTTTTTACTTTCTCTATCAGCCGTAAGACTGGTTTTGTGTTGCTCTGGTAGTTCCTCGACACGCCTTCTCTTTTTACTTTCTCTTTCAGCATCAAGTCTTGTTTCGTGTTGCTCTGGTAGTTCCTTGACACACCTTCTTTTTTTACTTTTTCCGTCAACTGCAAGTCTGGTTTGGCTTTGCTCTCGTGGTTCCTCGACACACCTTCGTTGACGTAAATTGGACATTCCTAATCTGGCCCTTTCTCTTTGAGCCACAAGTCTCAAAGAGAAATGAGAATTTAATTCGGGATAATTAAATTCTCGTTTAAATTCGTAACGAATTCAAATTCGTAACCCAGATTGTATCCAAGCCACAAAAGAAGAAAAAGAACTGAGATGGAAAAACAGACCAAAATCATATTTTAAAATCAAACTAGGAAACTGCCCTTGAAGAAAAATATCCACTAAACAAGGCTTTATTCTGACCTACACACATGTTGTAATTTGCATCTCTGCTGAGATAGTATTGGTTAAAGGGCGACTGCTTAAACCCAAAACTATCTGTTAAATTATACTAGAATGAGATCAAAAAAAAAAAAAGAATATCTGATTAACGATTTATATTCCTTTTAAAGATTCCAAATGAACAAATTTTTGGGACTAATATTTAGTTCCGGGCACGTATGTGAAATTTTTTTATTTATTTAAAATATATTATTTTTAATATATATATTAAAATATATTTAAAAATAGATATGTTTATTTAAAGCAGACTTTTAAATCGTAGTAAATAAGTAGCACAAGTTCTTGGGCAAAATTAGATGGAACTCTAGTTGAAACCCATAAATTATAACTCACACGCTAATTTGGGAAAGAGACAATTTAGAAAAATCATTTTTTTTAATTTCATTTAAGAATGCCAATATTCTTTTATTTTTCTATTCTTTGTATATTCTTCTGAAAATACGCGATTCTGTTCAAGTGGGTTCAAGACAGATGGAACAGTGAGAAAAACTTTCTTTTGTCGCCGAACAGAACCAACCAATAAATATTTCCTTTTGGAATTAAAGGTTGAATGATTTTACTAAGAAGATGAATGGTCGAAGAAACTATGGGGCGTAACTGGGAATCTACTGTTTAAGAAATATAACAAAACGAGGTAATTGAGAGTCTGGATGGGTTTCACTAGCAAGCGCAAGGTATAGTAGCTACAATTAGGGGAAAGAATGTGTCCTCTAGATTCCTTTGCTCTCCCCCCCTAAATTTTGAAAATACCCCTTTTTGGGCATTTACATTGGAAATGCCTTTTTAGTATTTTGATTTAATAAATGACATAAATTATCTGAAAACTTTTACCTAGATTTTGAAAATTATATTTTGCCCCTCTCCTCTAAATCCTCTGCATTGCCCCCATTGGGAACATAAATCTGAACTAAAATCAGAACTAAAATCTCTGTATCTCAGATACGGAACTGAATTTTTAAAATTCTCTCTAAATTTAAGTCTCTTTTAAGAATAGTTGGGGTTCCTCAAATGCTTTTTTTCTTTTATTATGCTTTTTTTTATGTGTACTGTATTTAACCATCCCCCGAAGGTTGATTAAAAACTCTCTAAACCAGACTTTAAGTTTCCAGTTTCACTAAAACACAAATTGCTTTTGAGACACCTTGCATTTGCCTGGAAATTTTTGTAAATATTTCTTTGTTCTTTTTCAGAGTATGTTAGCAATTTTGGAGAAGATAAAAACGTTAAGTCAGAAGAACAAGTGTTTTTGGATCTGCTAGGTAGATATTAGTTCCATTTTTATGAGAATTTTGTTTGTATTATATAAAAATTCGTGACATATTATTTTTCGACCTGATTTTTTTTTTTTTTTTTGCATAATCGGCTATACGATCAGGATAAATCACACGGAATTGTGCGATTTTTTTTTTTATCTATCATTAGCTTTCTCCAACAACGATCTGATATGCTAAAGAAATGTATTAATAATTGTAAATAAGAATTAGTTATATAGTGAAACTAATAATATCAAATTTCTGTTAAAACAGCGGATCTGACCGAACTACTGCTTGGAATGGATAATTTAGTACCGGTACATAAAATTACAAATTCGATAGAAGTTAACTTTCAAAAATCATAGAAGAATGCATGATAAGGAACTAAAGTGTCTATTTCCTCCTGACCCTATTAATTCGCCGACTCTTCCGCTGTACAGGACATTTTCCTCGGAAGAGAAGACGGCTGTGAAACAAGTCGTATTTTTAATGCTCTCGTATCATATGAAAATTACATATTTAATTTTACTAATAAATGCGAATGACGAATAAAGCAAATGGTTCATCGTAGTCCGTATGAGAAAAAAAAGTTAAAAACCAATGAGAGCCTGGTTTCTAAAAACATCACTCTCCTGATACTTCAGATTTTATTATAAAGAATATCGAAACCTTGTACTCTGCTAATGTGGTTCTTTTTCAATATTCTTTGTTGGAAATGCCAAAATACAAACGTATGTTTTTCATTGTTTCTAAAAGTCTATATTTGTCATACTGAAGATATTAGGAGAGGTGACAACTTTATAACCACATTTTCATGCTTGAATTTTTTCTTAATGTGGTTGATTTGAATGCATGGGCATTTAATGTATTAAATTTTACTTTTACACCGTAAAGAGTGATTAAGTTACGGTTGTCAAAGATAAGATAGGTTTCAGGAAGAAACCAAAAGAAAAGTGGATTTCTGACACCAAATGGAAGTAGATGGACAAGTGTGGGGAACTTAAACAGACCTTACTGTCTACTACCATCTGGCGGGCACAGTCAGCTTCACAGCTACTCTACAAGGAGAAGGACAAAGAAATCAAAAAGAGTCCTTGGCAGGGAAAAAGGAATTTTTTTTCGAAAATAAAGCTGCTTAGTCAGAGGAAGTGTGATTCTAGACCTGTATACCAACTGACTAATGAGATGGCTGGGAAATAAAACATCAAAATTACTCTGGTCTAAGATAAGAATTCAGTGATTTCATCAGATCCAAAATTTGGGCTTCCTACTTCGTGAAACTATTTAATAGACCGAGGTCAGTGACCAAAAAAATATAACTGATATCCCTTTTAGCAGTTTGACATCAATACTGACTTCCCAAGCTCAGCCGATGTCATTTCTGCAGTAAAAAGCAAAAAAACGTAGGGGCTCCTGGTTTAGATGGAATCTCAGTAGAAATTAAGAAGTATTCAAAAAGAACAAGTGTCTCGGTGTGGTTCGTCCTTTTATCATTACATGGACTATAGGGAAGATTCCCTGTGTATATACCTAGGGAACATTGGTGAAAATCTTCAAAAAGGGAGTCATAATGTTGTGTGATAATTGGAAAGGTATCAATCTTCTGCCAGTACCAAGTAACTTCTATTACATATTACTGAATTCTAAATACACATCTGCCAGAAGAGCAGCATGGTTATAGAGCCGGCAGATCATCCTCTGATTTTATTTTTGTACTGAGAACACTTGTTGAGGAATCAACAGAATGGAACAACAAGCTATATCTACTATTTATTGAATTCAAAAAGGCGTTTGAATTGGTTGGCTAATAATGTTTTTGGAGAGTTCTCAAATATTATAGGGTAGCAGAAAAACTAGTAAGCATGATTATTTCCCTATACGAAGAGACTGAGTGCTACACTAAGACTGAGATGGCACAAGCAAATTGTTAAAGATTGTGTCTAATGTTCGTCAGGAGTGTGTACTTTCCCTATTTCGTTTTGTAGTTATAATAGACTACATATTAACATGTTAAGACGAAACTCTGGACATGATGTAGAAGTAGCCACTAAGCAACTCTCTGATTTAGATTTTGTGGATGACACGGTCTTGTTAGGAAGTTCTAAAAGGAGGTTACAGCAGCTACTTAACGCCATTATAGAAAATGCAGAAAATGTCAAGCTAACCATTAACGCTGACAAATCAAAGAGCGTGTCCATCACACGCTTGTTCTGCATCGCAAGAATACAAATTCAGAACAGGTGATAATTTCAAATGCCTGGGTAGCTGGATCAACTGCAATGACGAAATAATGACCGAAATTACAGTAAAGATTCGTCATTTAACTGGAGCTTCTAATAGATTAAAACCCATTTAGAACAAGCAGCAAATACTTTTTGTGACTGAAATTACATCTCTTCAATAGCAATGCGCTCTCCATGCTCCTCTATGCTAGGGAGTACCGAAAAATAAATCAAAACCTCGAAAAGAATTCTTTCATTCCTTGGACAGCCCATGATTGGAAACCAGGTGACAGAGGAAGACGAGGTTGTTTACAGAACTGTTCGCGGTGAATTTTTGACCGACATCTGAGGACAACTGAAACCTTGTCATTACCTGAATAGGAAGATTTTGCCACAGGAGCATCACTTAGGGAAGAGTGAAGAGGCTTTTTTGGTGCTCCATGTGGCTCCGGAGAAACTAAGGGCTAAGGTAAGGTAATATCTTGGTCAAAACTTTAAATTAAAAAAGCACAACTTGACTAAAAAAATTATTCTATTTATGATTATGAAAAAATCGCAGGAAGGAATAAAACTATGGGTACTTTAAAAAAACTTAATGTAGAGAGATAATTGCATGATGATGTTTTCAGTTTGAGCCTACAGTAAAAATCTAATAAGAACTGAACTCTTTAAGAGACGATTTTCAAAGTTTTTTTTTTGTATTATCCCCTTCTTTTAACGTAAAGGCTGCTGGAAATCTGAACAATAAAGCTTAAATGGCGCATTAGTCTAGTTAGCGAGTCTAGAAACGCCAAAGATTTCATTTATGCTTTCAATTAAAGTTTTAATTAATTTTAACTAAACCTTATTCAGAAGCTGTAATTTGTCAACTGGACCTAATCGGAACAATCGTCATCTTCTGCATGGAGTTTCAAAAAGCAATATAAAGTATTATATCCTGTTCCAAAATTCCGTAATACAATTTTACCAATAATTTAAGTCGAAACAACAGTTGCCATTCTTGGAACAGCTCCAAATGGCCATTTTTCTTCATTTTACTTTTTTTCAAAATATATTTTTGAAGTTTCGGTTACTACGGGCTAGGGCTCAATCTTTACTAGGTTATATCTGACGCACAGTCGTAATCCTGCTGTTTGATTAGAGTTACAGTTCACAATGTAAGTAATGGGTTTAAAGGGGGAGGCTGGGACTAGACAGGTACAGAGGAAGAGCGTGTGTAGCTGTGTTGGCCTAATTTGATGGATTTGCATTTTGGCGCTGCACAGAGCCGAAAATGAATGATATGGGCACAATAAACCTTATGTCATCAATTCAAATTTTGGCACCCAATTGCGCGCCGATTCTTTAAAAGTAGTACTTGCCGAAAAGGAATGCGAAAAACTTAATTTTGAAAACATATTAAATAACCTAAATAATGTCTGATTTTAAAGCACTTTTGCAGTAACATTGAACGGGAAAAATAGCCCTTTTTGATTATTAAGGGGTTAAATTTTTGTCCTTTTCGGTATTAAAAAAAAAGTACAGTGCTCAAGATACATATAGTTAATGGAACACAAATGATACAGTAGACGATAGACTTGTTTGGTGAGAAGTCAAAGGAAAATAGTCAAAATGTGGTTGTGGAAATTTTTTCTTGTTTCAAGTCTAACTTATATAATCAATTAAATTCTATTTGTTTTGAAATTTATTTATTCATCTATGTTTTTGCTTGCAACCCTTATGTTTGCTATGATTGGTTATTTTCATTTTGGTTCAATTCAGGATTTATTTATTATTTATTAGTAGATTATTGTTATTTTGAGACTAAGTTAATATGGGAATTTGATTTCTGCTAGTATTGAGCTCAACACGCCTCTGCTTTTACTGTGAAAAACTTTTTTTTCGGAAAGTTATCTAAATTAATTTTTAAAAAAGAAAATTACACCTAATATCTGTTTTTCCCGAGTCTATTGTCTTCGAACATAATCCACCATTAACAATGTCAGTCAGACATTTAGATTTTATTCATTAGTAGATATCCTAGAAAACTAATTGGAACTTCAATTTGTGGCTTAAATTGAAACTCTAAGGAAGTTTCTAAGACAATTTCTCCCAAAAAAAGTAATTTAAAGGGTACTGCAATCTTAACCCTTTTGTACGCATATGATTATCACACACCTGTGATTGGTACATAACATCATTGTGATTTTAAGGTGTTATTTTAATATAACGTCATTATGATTATAATCCGTGGGTAGCTTTGAAGATTTTAAATGACGTCATTGTATAAAAATCATGGTGTTCTGATGACAATGACGTCATATTCACTAAATATTTCTGATTCATTAGGCTGTAGTAATCATAACTTTAGTAAATCTTATACAGTGATAATCTATAATGTATTCAAAGAATACCATGTTTGAATTAGATACGCTCAAGCAGAGAAACCAAGAAATTAAAATACTTCAACAGAAGAATTCAGTATTGGATTCAGATATCTGTCAAGAGACTGATAAAATCAAAACATCAATGAAGAAACAACTCGACTTTTTGTATTCAAAACTAATTTGTACATTATGCAATGCTGTGCTTATTGACCCACCTAGACTGCTATGTGATTGCCGTTTAAATATATTAACAGTCTGCCAAACTTGCGTAGTAGAGCATGAACTAAACCAAACAGATTGTGACAAGTGCGGATCCAAGTACATGCTTATCAGTAATGATGCTCTTCTAGTCAGCTGCATTGAATGTATTATTGAATCTGTCGGGTTTCAAAGTGGAAAGACCAAAAGTGATGAATTTGTAGCCACAGGGGCAGAAGCGAGTTGCAGTTACTCTCTAGGAGAATATGGGCACTCTTCGGAGCAAGGATTTCATAGGAATAAAGAA